>NW_024367708.1:10913530-11104764 GCF_014805655.1 Passer montanus
CCTGTCGCCCCCACCCCCTGCCCCCCCCCTCAATCTGAACCTCTGTAGGGAGCTGGCGAACAGCAGCACACAGTCATCACAGAGGGGTTTCCAGGGCGGGATTGCAACCTTGCATATAGCCAGCTACAACTTTTTTTTCTTTACCTCCCATCCCCCGCCTTTTTTTTTTTTTTTTTCATGTCACAGAAGGGGGAAAGGGAGAGGGAGGGAAAATTGTATTTGCCTCTTTTGCTAACCATAATTGAATTAAAGTTGTAAAATGCCTGGGAGTTTAACACTGACCGGGCAGGTTTTCAATAGGTTGTCATTGTGGGGGTTTTTTTTCTTCTCCGAAGAACTGTTGGTTAATGGATGAATGGATCTGATCGAGCTGAGAAAAAATATGCTAGATACATGCCTTTGAGTAAGATTTCTGCTGCCTTTATGCAGTGAAGCCTTTTTGCTTTGAGTAATTCCAATCCAGTTGACGTCTGGTCAGAATTAGAGAGATTCACGGAGACTTCCGATTTCTTGCTGCATGATTGCCTTTGCTGCAAGTGCTAGTTTTGCAGCCTTGAACCTGATGCCACAGGAGATGTCTTGCAGTACTGAGACTTCTCATTTTTTAGGATGCGTTCCTCCAAACCAGAGTTGTGTCATGAGGATTGGAGCTCTGAGGTGGACGATAGAAAATGCAAGCCTGGTCCAAGATCCCAGCATTTAAACCTGATGATTTATTAGTCTTCCCCTACCGACACACAAAATGCATTTATTTTCCCTATTCATGTTGCATTTAGACTAGCAGAAGTAGAAGAAAGCCACGAGGAGTCAGAAAGACGGCAAAAAATGAAAGGATTTGTTTCCAGATAGGTGGAATTTGGACATTAAATTACTGACGTAGGTCAATGGTAGGGTTTTCCTTCTACCCTCCTTGGCTTTTAATCAGCCTGGGTGTCTTCTTCCCTAAACGATGAAGAGCACTGACAGCCATCGCTGCTTATAATCAGTAACTCTGATGTTTGGAGTGTTGGCAATGAGATATTTTCATGAGACCTATTTAGATCTCTCCACTTCTACCAGGCTAGTTTTGCAGAACATTGGGAATAAGCGCTATGTCAGATATGGATGAGACTCCGAAGATGACCTGCATGTTTTACATTTTTCACAAATTTTGGGTGAGTGGTTAAAACATTTTTTTGAGAGTATGTATGTGTGTGTGTGAGAGAGAGAACAGGAGACTTCTGCTTGAAATGAGCTCTGTTACATTGTGTATAACTTGGGAGGGGATCACATATCAATTAATATCATTTGCTTTTGTAAAGATAAACCATTTCCATAATTGAAGAGAGCTGTTAAGAGCACTGAAGTAGGAGGTTAATGTATTTAATCTCATTACAGAAGAATGCCTGCACAAAAGTCATCTGGGGGTGCGCGCGTGTGTGCATGTGTGTGTGTGTGCGCGTGTGTGTGCATGTCTGTGTGGGTGGGTGTGTGCTTTGTAAATGTAAAGCTAGGAAAAAAAACCACCAGCATAAAAGAGTTTTAAAAAAATGTGTGATGTGGAGAATGTGTCAGTATTCCCTCTGTTGAATTAAGATGCCATTTTCAGCACTGAGCATTTTTCTTTGGATTCCTACCATGGTATTTCCATCACCAGTTTAAAATCAAGGTAAAAGGAGGGGAAGACCTTGATGCACTGGTTCAGCAGGGAGGTTCTGAAGGGAAGAGGGAGCTGGGTAATAGGGGAGGTGGGAAACCTCATAAAATGGTGTTTCTTTTCTCTTAAATTAGAAACATGAAACTGAACTGACAGCCATTTTATGTATATTTATGGGGCTGGTTGTGAAAAGGAAATCCAAAGAAGCATTGAAATTCACCCCACATTAACAGAACCAGAGCAATTCCTACTGTGACCTCACCTTTTTAGACACCGCAGGCATTTGACTCACAAGGAATTGCCTATCAACCCTTTAATCAAGGCATGTCATCCAGTTTCCAAAAGTGTGGGAATTAGAAGTGACAGGAGGGGGTTTTTTTTGATTGGTGAACAGTCCATTCTCTACCCTACTGAAGACACATATAAACTTTGTTTCCCTTTCAAATGTTATGGGGCTACCCTATTATGCTACTTTTTTTTTTTCTCCTTATCCTTACAGGAAATAAAATGTATGCTTGCTGCTCTACAGTAACTTTGGAACAGGACCTCAACAAAAAAATGCATATCTGGATGCTGCAGACGATCGCATTTGCTTTAACATCACTAGTCCTTTCCTGGGCAGAAAGCATCGAGTATTATGGGGAAATCTGTGATAATGCATGTCCTTGTGAGGAGAAGGACAGCATCTTAACAGTGAGCTGTGAAAACAGAGGGATCATCAGCCTTTTTGAGATCAGTCCGCCAAGGTTCCCTGTTTACCACCTCTTGTTGTCTGGGAACCTTTTGAACAGGCTGTACCCAAACCAGTTCGTCAATTACACGGGGGCTTCGATTTTGCATCTGGGGAGCAATGACATACAAGACATCGAAACTGGGGCCTTTCATGGTCTGAGAGGTTTAAGGAGGCTGCACTTGAACAATAACAAGTTGGAACTTTTACGGGATGACACTTTCCTTGGGCTAGAGAGTTTGGAATACCTACAGGTCGATTATAATTATATTAGCGTCATTGAACCCAATGCCTTCAGCAAACTGCATCTGTTGCAGGTGCTGATTCTCAATGATAACCTCCTCTCCAGTTTGCCCAACAACCTCTTCCGTTTTGTGCCCTTAACTCACCTGGACCTGAGGGGTAACCGGCTGAAGCTGTTGCCCTATGTGGGCCTCCTGCAGCACATGGATAAAGTGGTGGAGCTGCAGCTGGAGGAAAACCCCTGGAATTGTTCTTGTGAGTTGATTGCTCTAAAGGATTGGCTGGACAGTATCTCATACTCCGCTCTGGTGGGAGATGTGGTTTGCGAGACCCCTTTCCGCTTACATGGTCGAGACTTGGATGAAGTCTCTAAGCAGGAGCTTTGCCCCAGGAGGCTCATCTCTGATTATGAAATGAGACCTCAGACACCATTGAGCACTACAGGGTATTTCCACACTACCCCTGCCTCAGTCAACTCTGTGGCCACTTCTTCTTCAGCTGTTTACAAATCTCCCTTGAAGCCCCCCAAAGGGACCCGCCAACCCAACAAGACAAGGGTGCGCCCCACCTCCCGCCTGCCCTCAAAAGACCTGGGATACAGCAACTATGGCCCCAGCATTGCCTACCAGACCAAATCCCCGGTGCCTTTGGAGTGCCCCACTGCCTGCACTTGCAACTTGCAGATTTCTGACTTGGGCCTCAATGTCAATTGTCAGGAGAGGAAGATTGAGAGCATTTCTGAACTGCAGCCCAAACCCTATAATCCCAAGAAGATGTATTTGACGGAAAACTACATTGCGCTGGTACGCAGGGCAGATTTTGTGGATGCCACTGGGCTGGATTTGCTGCATCTGGGCAATAATCGGATCTCGGTCATTCAGGACCGGGCTTTTGGGGATTTGACTAATTTGCGAAGGCTGTACCTGAATGGGAACCGGATCGAGCGGCTGAGCCCAGAGCTGTTCTATGGGCTGCAAAGCCTGCAGTACCTCTTCCTGCAGTACAACGTCATCCGGGAGATAGAGGCAGGCACCTTTGAATCTGTCCCCAACCTTCAGCTCTTGTTTTTGAACAACAATCTGCTGAGGTCTTTGCCAGGGAACATTTTTTCTGGTCTGTCTCTCTACAGGCTGAGCCTGCGGAGCAACCACTTCTCCTACCTGCCGGTGAGCGGGGTGCTGGACCAGCTGAAATCCCTGCTGCAGATCGACCTGCACGAGAACCCCTGGGACTGCACCTGCGACGTGGTGGGCATGAAGCTGTGGCTGGAACAGCTCAACACCGGTGTCCTGGTGGACCAGGTTATCTGCGAGTCCCCTAAGAAGTTTGCCCAGAGCGACATGCGGGCCGTCCGGGCGGAGCTGCTGTGCCCGGACTACTCGGACATCGTCGTCTCCACGCCCACGCCGTCCCCGGGCCAGCTGCCAGCCAGGACCACCCCCTCCTCCTCCACCGTGCGCCTCAATGGCACGGCGGCGGCGGCGGGCGGCTCCGCGCCCGCGGGCGGCGCCGGCGGCAGCAGCTCCTCGGTGCCGCTCTCGGTGCTCATCCTCAGCCTGCTGCTCGTCTTCATCATGTCAGTCTTCGTGGCGGCGGGACTCTTCGTCCTGGTGATGAAGCGGCGCAAGAAGGGCCAGGGCGACCACGCCAGCGCCAACAACTCCGACGTGAGCTCCTTCAACATGCAGTACAGCGTCTACAGCGGCGGCGGCCACCACCACCACCCCCACCTCCAGCAGCACCCGCCCCACCGCGGCGGCGGCAGCGGCGGCAGCGGGGGCGCGGCGCTGCCCAAGGTGAAGACCCCCGCCGGCCACGTCTACGAGTACATCCCGCACCCCCTGGGCCACATGTGCAAGAACCCCATCTACCGCTCCCGGGAGGGCAACTCGGGCGAGGATTACAAAGACCTTCACGAGCTCAAGGTCACCTACAGCAGCCACCCCCTGCCACCCGGGGGGAGCGCGCCGCCGCCCCCGCCGCCTCCGGCGCCCGGCGGGGAGGATGCGCCGGCGCGCAGCCCCGCGTACAGCGTGAGCACCATCGAGCCGCGGGAGGAGCTGCTCTCGCCGGTGCAAGACGCCGATCGCTTTTACAGGGGCATTTTGGAGCCCGACAAACACACCCCCTCCACGCTGGGTACACCCGGCTCCACCCTCCCCGACTACCCCAAGCTCCCCGCCGCCTACACGTACTCCCCCAACTATGACCTTAGGCGTGCCCACCAGTACTTGCACCCGGGGCCGGGGGACGCCAGGCTCCGGGAGACGGTGCTCTACAGCCCCCCGAGTACTGTCTATGTAGAGCCCAACAGGAACGAGTATCTGGAGCTAAAAGCAAAACTAAACGCAGAGCCGGACTACCTCGAAGTGCTGGAAAAACAGACCACATTCAGCCAGTTCTGAGAAACAGCCCCCCCGCCCCCCGTCCCCTCGCCAGTCTCAGCAGCTCCTTCTCTAGAGTATTTGTATTTAACAATCACACGCAAAACAAAGAAACGTAAATGCTGACCTCCCTACACACACACCTCGCCCCCCTCCTCTTTTTCCCCCTTTAATTCGTTTTATTGTAGGGTGAAGTGCCTTGGCACAGGACTTTTCAGCTTCGGGGAATGATTCTGAAAGGGTGTGCTGTTCAGTTTGGTTTGGTTTTGGGTGTTTTTTTTTTGGTTTTTTTTTTTTTTTTTCTGTGTTACTGCATTTGGAAGTCGGAAACCACCTATTGTGTAAAATGGGCACCACACTGGCATTGTGCCGGTGTCCATGTGTGTTTGGGGGAGGTGGCAGGAGGTTACTTGGTTTCTTGTCAGGTCACGTTCAGGTCCTGCTTTGTTATTTTTCTTTTTTTTTTTTCCCCTTTTTTTTTCTTTTTCTTTTACAGGCAATCTTTATTTTAGTTTTCTCTCTGGTTGAAGGGTACAGCGCACATTTTCCCCTTTTAGCCATGGGTGAGTCTAAATGGCTTTTATGGAGAGATTAGCACACCCCGACTTTAATACAAGGTTTCCTTTTTTTAAGGATGTGTTTGTATACTTTCTGGACTTTTGAATTAAAAAAAATATATATTATGATCTTTAAAGGGATCACTGTAGATGTGGACAAATCATTAAAGAGTGCAGAGATATATGATCCATAACTGGTTAGTGGAAATAACTTATTGATGAAATATAAAAAAATATTTTATTGTAGCACCTATTTTTATATGCACATTAGCATTTCTCTTTCCTTCACTATTTTAGGGCCTAATGTTGCAAATTTTTAACTCACTTGAGTATCTGTTTGTGAAAGAAGTCCCAGCTTAGGCCTTCATCCTGCAGGCACTTAAGCACATGAACAACTTTACCAATGCGTCTAGTTCTGGAGACTCACTCATTGGGCAAAGTTTGTCAAAAGCCCAAAAAATTAGGATAGAGGATGCAGAATTCTTTTTAAAAGTAAAAATACTGGAATGTTTGAGTGTTTTGTTTTTTGGGATTTGTTTTTTTTTTAGGATGGGGTCCAAAGGTTGTGGATTGCTTTAAAGTATTGCACTACAGTGAGAGCTTTTTTCCCAAATCTGACACAGTATCAGAAAGACATTTTAAATCTCTATAGCTAATGCCAGTTATGACCAAATCTTAACAGACAATCTAAGATATAAAATCTGATCACAATAGGGAAAAAAAAATCATGTTTCTTTATTGAAAAAATGTGTCTTTTAGCAACGTCCTGCTCAGGAGTCTGGTTGGGCAAACTAGTGAGGGACACGTAGAAGGCATTCATTTTATCAGTAAAAAAAGTTTCATTTTTGATTTGTCAGTTTCATTTTCTCCTTTTCTTTTTAATTTTCTGTTAGTTAACCAAAATATATGATTTTGCAACTGTTGTAGCCAGTTTATGATTGTTTAGTCAAGTACAATTGCACTTGTACAGATCCACATGTTTACTGGCATCCTGAAAGACCAAATGATGGACTGTACACATCTCTATAAAACGTCTTTACCCCTTTGGGCAGCAGGCAATGGCAAGGATATTCATAAACACAGCGTCACTGTAAGATGGGACAACTGATGTCTCATATGTATCCCAGCACATGTGATTTTTTTTAATAATTTCTGAATAAACACTTGGTAAATATTTCAAATGTAAGATCCTGAAGTAATGAGTATCTGAACTTTAAAATTTCTGACCAAAATAATCTGTTTGTGCATTGGATTCTCTTTACTAGCAGTTAAGGCTCATGAAAAAGATCTAACAGGTCTAGGCAAAACATAATGTGTTCTCTGTTTTCGAAACCTGACATGTGGTAATTACCAGCATATATAACATGGGTCAGAAAGCAACACAGGGGTGTATGTTTCAAAAACACATTGAATAGGATAGTTTTATATTTGTATTTTGTTTCCTTACTGAGGTGTTCTTTAATATATGGAACAGGGTAAGTGATTTTCACGTGTTTTCTTTCTTCATTAGGTTATTATATTTAATATTGTTCCCAGAGTTGCTCACTAGTACATCTTTTATTGCAAAAGGGCTCTGTTCTATTCTGAATTTCCTACCCATGTACAATCTGTCACTTTCTACAAAAAAACAAAGCTGTATAACTGGTCTGTTGGAAATGAAGAAAAATGTTTTCTTGGCGTGTGTTCTTCCCTCTATGCCACCCACACTGAGCAAAAGCAAAAAAAAAATCAAAAAACAAGCATGACTGTATTTAGCTTGGACAGTTTAGTAAGTGGAATGTTATTTCAGTTTGAAATGCAGAGTTGAGGAGTGTTCTTTTGTCACAAGAGACATAACAAATGGTTATTCTGTTCACTGCTCTCTCTCTCCTGCAGACTTGCCATTGACACCAGTGAGGGATGTGTGTGTGGCTGCCTGAGGTGCAGTTTTGGAGCCCTAACTTTGAATTGCTCTTTTTATAACTATTGCTGAAACCAGTGGCCTGGTTCTTCTTCCATTTAAGCTCAGTAGAGGCATTCTGTTGTTAAATGGGTATAAGTAAGAAAATTTTCAGCCTCGCTGACTTTGCCAGAGAAAGGCTAGCTCAGAAAGGATTGAAGGAGAAGCTCCTGCAAACTTGGTGTCTGTTCATGTGTATATATATCTTTCCTGTGTGGTTCTAAACTCATATTTATGAGTTTGCATAGGTGTCAGTACAAAGGTACATTTTGCATGGCATTCTGCCACAAAGAGGCAGCATCCGCAAATGAGTAAATGAGCAGGAATTGCTTGGATTTGTAAGAAATAGCTGAAAGAAATCCCTTGACATTCTGTTTATGTTTTCATTCTGACACTGCCATTTCTGAGGTCGGTAGTACTGCTGTTTCTATGTGTTGTACATGCATTTAATAACTACTAATGAAGGATTTTTCTAATGGTCTACACTCCAACCAGAACAATTAATTTAAATCTTTTTGACAACTCACCTTCAGTAGAAAAAAATCATGTTATCACTCGCTTTACTGGAGAAAAAGATTAAATTACATCAATTACCTACAGAAAGTGCATTCCTGAAGATAAATCCTTGAAAAATAATACAGAATGAAAAATAATATTCTTTAGTCAGTAATCATCCTGTGACATATCTGAAAGGGCTATTTGTGAATGAGGACTTCAATGGAAGTAGGAGTTCCCACTCAATGGCTAAAATGTTATATCATCTGTGGATAATTATTGTAAAAAAAAGTAGATGGGAATAGAAATTGGCAAAGAGAGATGTGCCTCTGATTCAAAAAGAGGATAAAAGATAAAATAACTTGTTTGAAGAAAAATCCACCCTATTTTGAGAATTCTGAATATTATTTTTGGTTGGTATCAGACTGGTTTAGGTCAGTTATTAAAGTAATATTCCCCTCTTTTTTGTGTGTGTTTTGACAAGTAATATTGAGCTTATTGAATCACTCTTGTGGTCTCACATTTTACTTCAAAAGTTTATAAGTGCATGAAACTCTATGATGAAAAAAAAAAGTGGAAGAGAATCCTGGTTTCTCAATGAAATTACTGGAAACAAAACATGAGTGAGACCCCTTCCCTTCCCTTCCCTTCCCTTCCCTTCCCTTCCCTTCCCTTCCCTTCCCTTCCCTCCCATATTTCATATTTTACTCTAATCTTTAACAAAATTATCTGAATTTCAAGTGGTTAATCCCAGAAGATATAGCCTGGAATTTCTAGACATTCCTACACACTGTTGGAAACACCAGATGTTATGTCAGTCCTCTCATCAGTTAAAAGTCTGACAAAAATGCAGCTTCCACTTCAGTAGTTCTAGAGCCCACATTCTCACACCTTTATTTTTAATACATATATCTTTACCATCCAGTATTTTAATGGTCACTTAAGGTTGTGAAAACATCTTCAGTTGGTTCTGCGTACCATAATATTTAATTTCTTAATGTTTTTTCTATGTTTTAACTTTTTTATAAATCTATAGGTATTTCTTAGAGGAATTTCTTTTAGGAAAACAGATACGGTGGTACCTTTTCTCATATGACATAATAACTTAGTTATTATTCAGTTACTGAAGTAATTTTTTTTAATGGTTAAAGAGCATAAAAATGAGATTATGACCTGTGGTAAACACAATGTAGAAGATATATCTGGAAAGGCAAGAATAGCTAATTGTGGTTGTTAGAAAATAGGAAGGCAAGATCCTGGTTTTTTAGGTTGTTTAGATCTCTGTTTAGCTGGAGCTAAAATGTCTGACCAGCATGTTGTTTCTTACAGAAACTTACGAGTCTGTTTAATGCATATGGTTCCCTCTCAGGGGGCCGAGTCCATTAAGGCACTACAGTCCTGAAGGACAGGGTAAACAAGAACTCCTTCATTTTTAGAGGGCAGGTTCTTTATATTGCTCAGTGTCTCCAGGGAACCTGAATAGCCTTTCATTAGGTTACAGAGTGGCATACTGAATTACAGCGTCTCCAAACCAGAGAAGGAGACTGAAATCTTTTGCTGTCTTATGCAAAACTGAGAATGCTATTGGCACTACTGACATTAAACAAGAAAAATGGGGAGAGAAGAGGAAGTGAATGGCAGACACAATGCCATAGCTGTCAGCCTTCAAACAGTCGTCACATTTCTATTGATTATTTGATTGTAGGGAACTTGTACCTCTATTCGGCAGCATCCACTTACCCTGGAAAATGTAGGACCTCAAGCTAAGGAATGACAAGAGGATGGAGGAGTTGATGAGTAAGGTATTTCTGTAAGAGAAGTGGGCAGGATAGCAGCAATCTGAATGGGGCAGCCACACTATTTGTTTTTCCCAACCCTTCTAAGAAGCTTTGCAATGTGTTTTGCTGAAAAGAGAGCACACAGATCTCATTACAGTCCAGCAATACTGTCTTACATATTTGTGGTTTTTCCATTTGTGTATAAATATTATTCTAATATTACAAGTTTTTGCAATTTATTTTTTTGTTGTTCATTATTCAGCTACATTTCAGAATTTCTAGCAGTATGATGATACTCCAGAAATGCTAAACACTGTTACGCTTTAGAATAATTGTTTGTTCTTAAAACACTGAACAGAACAGAGGTGGGGCAGAAAAAAAGGCATATTTAGGTCCTAGGAACAAGAGGCATCTAGTTAATTGAATATACAAAGAAATAAAGTGTAATGAAGTTTGTAATTAAATGGTTATCAAATTAACTATTTAACTTACAGCTAATGGGCCACATTTTGCTTCTAGTTGTGGAAGTACACAGCTGGATTCCATTGACTTGAGGAACTTGCAAAATATTTACCTTGCTCTTGTAAGTCTGGCTTTTTGTCATTGAAATAAGCCATTCTCTTAGTATTTTTGTTTTGTACAGTAAACATTTGAATACAGTAATTACAAACATTAGTAGCTCTGCTGTGTATCTCCAAAATGAATCACATCTATTTCCAATCTGCTGATAAATTAACTGAACAGTAATGTGTTCAGTGATATGGCACGGTAAAATTTATCTTGGCCCATATTGTGCTGGTTATATGGGAAGTACAGTTTCCATCCACAGATAAACATGCAGCTCTTCAGAAGGATGAACCACAATGACAGACAACATACGTCTATTTAATTCGGTGGACTTGGTCCCAAAACCTGGAATTAGATTAAATACCTATTGATAAAAATTGTTCCCTTTGTGGTGTTTTTGCCATGGAAGATGCAACTACTTCTGCTGCAATTTTGCAGGCTTATATTTACAGTATTTTTAAATTTTGCAGAAAACTTTAGACCGTGTCAAACGTAAATGATTTTTTTTCCTGGCTGGACACAAGATTACTATTTGTATATCATGACATGGTTCTGGTTGATCTTCCAAAAATATCCAGACTGGGATAAGATAAAAGGTTGAAAAAATAATTGTGTAGTTCAATATTTAATGTAATAAAATATTTTTTTTCTCATGATTTCAACAGTATATCTGATTTTGTGAAGTCTAGATTATTAATACATTTGGTAATTTTGTATCATTTCTGTGGCAAAAAGTTTATGTTTGTATTTGAGGAAGGGGAAAAAGTATCAGATTGCTTTTGTTAGACATCATATCAACTTTATTCAAAAATGCTTAGAGCAAAAGCACTGAGTTAAATTCTTGAAACTTGAAAGATAAAAGTCTAGTCCAATTTTTGAATTTCTGAAAATAGTGTTTAATTGTCAACTAGATTATTATTTGAAACATCTGTATTTTTTTACCACCTGTACTTTAAAAAGCCAAGTGTGTGTGTATATATATGAAAGTGTATGTGTACATATATATAAGTATGCATATATAGATATATATGTATGCCTACACATATATCTACTTTTATTTCTTTAATTAAAATTGTCTTTACTGTGATGTAAGAATATTTCCATGTAAGTAATGAGACCTTTTAGGCCTGGAATGAAAGAAAAGTTTTTCATAGAGCATATGTAGGAGATAAATGCTATATCCAAGTAATCGCCAGAAAATCAGTCCAGTCATATAATGCTTCAACTTTTCTAATATAGTAATATAAATTTTGAGTTGGAGTTGCTAGGAAAAGTTTGGGCTCAAATCCATTTTTCAAGTGGCTGAATATGGATTGAGAGGCATTAATATTCCAGTATTTTAAGCATCTACCTTTCATATTTGGCATAATATCACATGGCAAAACTGGCCTAAAATTGACTTTCTGTAACTTTACTACTATAGCAATTAATTTGTCCAGTCAAATGGATAAATAGACACATAAATGTATTTTTGACAAAGGCAAGAGTTCTTAGAAAGGTCTTTCTTTTAGATATCTGAATTTAGTTTTAAAATACTGAATTCATGACAGTACTTAATTATTCAATTATTACAAGTAATGACAAAGATTTGTTTGCTTTCTAAATGCTGAACTTTCTAAATGCTGAGCTAAGCAGTTTTTTAGTTACAACTATAATAAAGCTGTTAGTCCCAGTGGCAGTTGCTTTCTGCTGAAAATTATAACAGGGTTGTTCTCAGCATTGGAACTCTTCAGCCATGATACAATTTTATCATTGTCAATTCTTTTTTAAAATATGGAAAATTAAACATTTTAAAAGCATTTTCAGGTTGTCAGTTTGTTAAATTGAATTGAATACATGTCATTAAGTTATCTAATATTTATTAATTATCCAATTTTAAGTAGTTTTCTCATATTTTTTGAAGCCATACATACAGCTTTTTATAAGTGATGTAATGATGTGGTTACATGAGGTTATTTTGTAGTTACATACAGTGCTGCACAGCTGCTTAGATGGCATCTGGTAATTTATAACAAAACAAAGTATCTAGAGTACAATATTCTTCACATCAAGCTCAAAAGTCAAGAATATATACATTTTTCTGTTTTTAAATTTGTAAGAAATGCCTACACTAACATCAAAGGACCTGAACCACTTTCAAAGAATGAATATTCTGCTGAATCATTTATTCCCAAGTATAAATATCTTCTTTTAGTGATGATGAAAAGTGCATCAAAGGAAAAATTGCCTAATCAGTATATTTGATGGTTTTGAAGTGAATGAATATTCTCCCATTGATTTTACTTTTTTGGAAGCATGTAATGTCTTTACACTGTATGGTTTTTTTTCCTCTTCCTTTTAGAGACTGTTTATTGGCCTAACAGGCCTAAGAAAAATCTCTGCTACAAAGGTGATTCCAATCTCATCTGGTTATATCATCTCTATCAGTAACAGCTTTGGCTGTTTCTTAAGGTTGTTTTATTTTTATAGTGATTAAATTATGCTCGGTCTTTTAAGGGTGGATTTTTTTGCCTTACTTCCATCCAAACATATCATGCAATGTAGTCAATACTGGTGGTGGAAATTATTTTAAAAACTGTATATTGATGGGTTCTTCAAGTTTATAACATTAATGTTTAAAAACATTCTAACTCTTTGAAAGAGACTTAGCAGTTACACATTTTTTATTTTAATTTTATGTTTCCCTGTCATTCTTTTTTCCCTACACATTACTGAATCAAACTGCCTGCCTTTGCTTTGAAGGCTGCTTTTTATTTTAAGTACAGAGCACGGCTGTGTGCAAAGGGATCTAAGCTATTGTTCCTCAGTGTGTTTATTTCTTTTAAAGAAAAATATTGTACTCTTCTAAATAGCTATTGATTTTCTAAGGAGAATCACATGGTCTATGTTTCTCCTCTCTCCATTCTTGCATTGTGAGGCAGTGAAGAGTTGTGTTTGGTTTTGCAGCTTTTTTGTTGCAGGTGTAACACCTTAAGCAAAATCCTCATGGTTGTCAAAGAAAATTATGTTTTAGGTAGGATTTTTTTTTAAATTCTACCTGTAGCATCATTTGTGTAAAGTTGTAACACAAAAAATTGCATGCCTGCATAAACATGCATTTATATGTACATGTGTCTGGGGCACCACATAGTTCAGATTTTTTTTGGTTTTTTTAGGGGATTTTTTGTTTGTTTGTTTTCAGTTAGTTTTTTTTTTTTTTAATGCACCTTGTGCAAAGACAGGATTTGTCATATGATTAGACAGTGCTTATATAATGAAGCTTTCCAGCAGAGTAATTTAAGTCATAAAATGATCTTCATCTTCTTATTGACAATTTCTGATTGGTTTGAAATGTTTATTTTTAAATTTTTTGGCCTGACAAGTAATAACTTCCAACAAGCAAATGGCAATGTGCCATATTATCATGTTGAACAGTAGAATCTATTTGTTTTATTGTGCAATATATTACTTAATAATTTTTAATGGTGAGAGTCTACTAATGCGTATTGTACTAACAGGTACATTAATCCTTCCTTAAGAACAATTTTTCATAAAGAATAAAAAGTTACTACTCTCTTGCAAAAAGTTTTTTCTAAAATATGAGAAGTAGTTAAGATAATGATTCTAAATTAATCAGTTTTTAGAGATATAATTGAATGTGTTTATGATGGGTAATACTTTTTTTCATCCATGCATAATTTTATACAATGAATGTGTTCTATAATTTTCAGTATATTTTATATACCAAGTGTTATCTGTAATGAAATATTTCTTAAGACTTCTTGGATTACTAAGAAGTTTTTGTTAGATTTAGTTAGGATCAGAGCTTTAATATTGGAGGAAGAAAACTCCCATCTCATCAGTCTGTCTTCATACTGTTTATCTTATGAGCAATTGTCCAAATAGATTTATTTTTCTTTAATGTTAAATTATGTGTTATTTTTGCCTCATTTGCTGTTTAAAAGTATGAGAATTACTTACTGCTTTATATAATCATCTGTGGTGAAATACCAAAAAATTCTTTGGTCTGATCAATACTATGTAACTTCAATATACAGTTACATAGTGAAACTATTTTATTTTATGTTTGTCTTAGACTTAGGCACCCTTATCTCCAGGTCTGTGTGTCAATGTAAGGCCTCACAAATGTTCACTTAATCAAAATTCAGTATTACTTCTCAATCCGAACAAAATAATTTAACACAGCAAAAAAGACATAATTTCCAAAGTAGATTTTGATTATATGACTACTTCCACATGAAAATTTTATTTATGTGAGTTGTCCCATAGGGTTCCATCAGAGTTTTTTGTGTTGCATACTTCTATATTTGAAATTTGGAATTTGAATATATTCTGACATATATAGACTTATGCCAATGCTTAATCTGAGTTCTGGTTTGTCTAATGGAGGAGGAAGTGTTTATGAACACATTAGGATTATGATTACTGTTACAAAAGTATTTTCTTCCTATCAAAAGGTCTTTTCTGGATTTACTCATGTAGAAAATATACAATTAGGTGTGTGCATCAGAGAGCATTTTGATATGTTTGAGAAGGCCTGAGGACCTTCAAAGCTAAAACTAGTTCAGTTTCTGAAATGCTTACTTTTTGTTTTCAGTTGAATGTTGCTGGCTTGAAAAGGTTACCAATAATAATGTTTAAGCCTAATGCTAGAAAGGTACCAGGAGGGTTAATGAATTTTTTTTATTTATTTAGATATTTGAACTGTCAAGCTGTATATAGAATATAAGTAGCTATAAATTCTGAATGTCTTCTTTTTGTCTTGTCTTCTAAAACAGGGTGAGGCTTTTCTTTTTTATTTGAATAGAGATTGCAGGATTTGAATGAATTATAGAGATGTTAAATAGCTGTCATTCAAACATTTCAATAAGAATAGTTGTTTTTATTGTTGTTGTCGTTTTCATTTAGCTCAGAAAAAAACAGGTCATATCTATTTTTGGGACTCACAGGGCTTTTGGAAGGTGAGTGAACAATTGCTAAGAGGCCTTGGACCTCTCCATGTTAAAACAATTTAAATGACCACTTCAGTGATTAAAAGGAGCTCATTTTACTGGGTTCATTATTTGAGAATATGATAAATTTATATTTATCTCTGCATTTTAAATATTGAAAATATTAACATTGTCAAAATTATTTATTAATACTGTGAAGAAAGCAATTATTCTCAGGGCAGAGACTCTTAAAGCAAGTATTTTTGTTACTAGAAGTTAAATCAAAGATTTCAATTTAACTGTCTAAATGAAGAGATGCAAAAGTAATAACGTACAGAACACAGAGTATTTAATACTTAGAAGATTCCTAAAATTTAAACTTGTAAGCATCCTTTTAGGTGTGCACAGCCTTTCAACCCTTGATGCCAGATTCTTGTGTAGAAAGGATGTTTTAGCTATAGTCAGGACAGCACAGTCAGAGAAGGGACAGGTATTTTGGTATATCTTATTTTATCTAATCTTAGAATAATCTCTTTTGTTGGATTGTTTTTTTCCTATTACACAGGCATCAAAATTCTTCATGTCAAATTTGGAAATTATGGTGTCACAAAGTGTCCCAGAGCCAGGACAAATAATAATCCAGTAGCAGCATAAAAATTGCTACAGCAAACTGAAACATGAAATTAAAATACAATGTTCTGTAAACATGGGAGATATTTGTGAGAGTACTTTGTTGACAACTAATTGATAATTATGGCTTGTATTCTTCTAACACCTTTCTTCCCAAAGGATCCTAAAGTGCCTTACAAAATTAGGGCCCATTCCTGCCCTGATTGAAGTCAATGGGAGCACTGCCAATGGGAACAGCACTGGGCACTTAGGAAGCTAATAAAAGCTGCATTCAAACATCACTTCTGCCACTGAAATGTGTAACTATTCAACTTACACAGCAATACTCCCAGTGGTTTAAGACAGGAAGTGAATATTATCATATGCAGATTGCAAATTTGAAAAAGTAAATATGATTTAAAGGGGTACATGGTCCAAATTAATATTAGTGTTAATAATACTGACTTTGGTTAAGATTTCTGTTTGAGTCGTCATCTAGACAGATTTTTTGTATTTTTTTCTGAAGATCTGAACATTAGTTCAAATAAGTCTAGTGACTGATACCCCTTTCATTATTAATATATTGCATACACATATTTTGGAGCTCAGATTTGCGTGGTTTTGGTACAATAATTTTTAAAAATTCAGAAAAATATAACAAAAACATCCAAGTAATCTTCTATAGTTATTGTATCCTTTTGTTTAGTTTTTTAATTTCTACCTGAGAAAGCCTGATATTTCTATCAGTATTTTCTGCATGTTTCCATATTTGTTCAATTTGCATATTGAGATGATTGCTGTGACATGTGGAGGACAGGATTTGATGTTTGTATACCTGGAATCCCGGTTGAAATTAATCATTATACCACATATTCTGGTATTTTTATTTATTTTTAATATAGGGACCTTTCATATAAAATTTTTCAGCTACGAAAAAATTAAACAGCATACATAGATCAAAAAAAACCCCCAAAACATGAGAACTAATGCAGATACTTTTAATACTATGAAAAGGTCTGAATTGTTTTTCACCCAGCACTTTCTCATTCATTTATATTGGTGAATGAGAAAATTATTATATTATTTAACATTTTAAAAATTATTGCTATTTAACAAAGAGGAAAAATTAGCTCTGTTTGTGTCTAGTTGGAGACTTTCAGATGGGACTAAAAAATAAGCAGCTCAAAGAATAACTAACCGTCAGAAATTATCTAGTAGAATATGTAACAACTGAAATCTTAGAATCAGATGAATACACATGCTGTATATTCATATAAAACGTTTGAGATTACAGGGCTAAATAAATTCTAATCTAGTCTTACTGAATCCTTCTAATCTTACTTAATAAATATTTACTGAATCTGCTAGCAAAATCACAGAGAAGATGATGCTTTGCCTTATTGTCCAAACAAATTCTCTGTATCGTTCATTTAAATAATATTTACCTTATTAAAACTGCAAACCAAAAAAAAAAAACCACCAAAAAAACCCAATCCAACAAAAAAACCAAACAACAAACACCAGAAAGGTCCCAAAACAAAACCCAAAACTTTTGTAATACCACATTTTAAAATAATGTTCTCCTTTTCATACTGTACCTGCATAGAATATTTAGAGTGTACCCTGGATCATCCCTGAACAAAAACTTTATAAGGTAGTTCATTAAAGGGGTTTCCAAAGAAATACCAGCATATTGTATGCATCTGTTATAGAGATGTGGCTTTCAAGTAGTTTGAAATACTTGGAAGAAGGCACTCTTTTAGAATGAAATTCATCAGTAGCAGATCTAAATGTCATCTACTAGAAACAAAGAATTTTACAAACTTTTCTAACAATTAGTACCTTGAAATATGCAAGTTATTAAATCTATGTGGCATGAATAAGTGTCATGTTTTCTTACTTACCTTTCTGGCTAGAAATCTCACATCTTCTCCACTGAGAATTTGACATAAGTAAAAAAAAATAAATTGGCAGAACAGTTTCAGAAAGCTACAGACGGACATGGGAAGAAACCACTGACGTTAACAGCCAATTAGTTTTGTTTTCTTTTGTATGTGTTTTCAATAAAAGTATTACATTCTCAATATTTCTAATTAAGTCATTATTATATTATAAACATAAGTAACAGTATAATAATTTGACATAATGAGTTAAATTGGGGGTTAAACCTTCTTCATAAAGAATGAGTCATTGATGCATGTAAGAAAAAAAACCAATGAAATTGTTAAGGATGTGAAATGTGGTGTCTGGACTTGCAGCTATTGATATATTAAGCTTGATACTGCACAGTCTCTTTTAGACAGTTACAAAACCACGAAAGAAGTAATTATGCAAGTGCTGATGACAGACCAGGAGGAATTTAGCACTTCAGTCAAAAGGTAGGGTTAGATTTTATCCCAGAGGTGGGATTAATGTGTGATCTCATGGTCACTTAATAGGTTTCCTATTAGATCTTCCCTAAGGCCAGTTTTTGCAGTCCTTAGGCAGGCCAAACACCCAAAGAAATCCATGCACTTTTTCTAAGCAAAGAAGTTTTCAATGTTTTGTGAAAACTTCAAAATTATTTAATACATATATATAAAATAAGTAAAGGGCTAGATGACAGTTACTAAAAAGAAAATTTATTATTGAGTTCTATGCTATTAAGTATCTGGGCCTAAATGACTAATGCAATACAGAGATCACGCATCCATGTCATAACAGAAATAAATTAGTTAGTGTCAGATGCTGCATTCTTTTCTAACTTCCACCTTGCTCAGCAAAGCATTGTAGGATCCGACCTTTAAAATCTTTTGTATTGTATTTCTTCACTAATAAATATTTTGTAAGACTGTACTGGGTGCTACAATACTTTTCATTAATTTCCATTAAACATGTTTTTATTGGCATATCTGTAACCATTATAGGAAGTACCAATTTTGTATTAGAAAGTGAGTCTTCTTTTTTTCTTTTTTTTTTCTTCTGAACAACCTCAATATAAAAATAAACCCACATCAATTTCCTGAGAAAGTACTATTTTTCAAAAATGTTTTAGAATTTGTTAAATAAAAGTCTTCCTGACAAACAAAACATGACTTTGACTAAAATAAAAAGAAAGCCATTCAGCTGATCTAGTTTTACATTGAACTAAAACCTTTGTCAAAAACCTCAAAATTTGAACATGTATCACCAATTCTGAAAAAAAAAAAACAACAACAAAATCTGTCATAAACAAATGGTTGATCTAGACTGTTAGAAACAGCTGAATGCTATCTTAGAGAATGCCCTGCTTTATATTCTAAAATTTAATAAATGTAACAGAGTAATTATAAAATTATAAAGGACTATAAAATACACATTTTCATGCACAGTCATCTCATAATTGCAAGCTATAGCAATGGATTTTTTTTCCAATGCATTATGTTATTGAGTTCAAAATAACTTATATAATTAATAATTAAATAATCCTTTAAGATTTGTTTTAATAAATCTTTAAAAGACCATACGTAAAAAAAGGCCAATCAGTGATTTTTAATAGAATGTTTTTGAATGGGTTATTGTCAAATAGAATGTATAATTAAAGAGCATATTTATATCAAAAATAATGCTTTTAACAGTTAATATATTGCTCATATTTGTATTTGCATGCTCTGAAAAATTTAACTTCCAGAAATTTAATAATATCACCAGGAGCTACTTATGGGTGTAAAATTCTTCGTATGTCTAAACATTTGCAGGACTGAGCCTTCAATTTTTGATTGTTTGATCAAATGGAAAAATATCTACTCAGTAGTCACTGGAGCTTTTGAGATCATAAAATTGGTTCATGTATTTCTGTCTAACATTTTGTACGTTATCCTTCAATGAACAGTAAGAAAGCAAATACCAAAAAATACCTCTGAAATGCAGTGAGATACATAACAGAGTAATCCAAAGACTGTCTTGAGATTGATAATATTTCATTTGCAGTATTAAACACTGAGCATTAGAAACATCAGCAAATGTCACATATACGTAACTTTATAGACACATATATATCTGTTTATACGTTTCATTTTCATTTAAACAGTATCATAGTTGTATGTGAAATCTATGTATGCTCATATACATATATAAAAGTCTCAGGTACTTAAAAGCACATTAGATCTAAATTATGCAGCAAAGTGCCACCATAATATATGTGGCAATTTAACTGATTTCTGTTACAGTGTTAGTTTATGTTTACTAATGCCAGATAGTTTTCATGGTTACTGGTATGTTTTTGGGCAAAAAAAACCCAAACAAACAAATGAAACAAAGGGGAAAAAAACCAGCAAAAACAAACAACCAAAAAATCCCAAACCTGCAATATGCGACGAAGACTCTTTTCATTCTGACAGAGAAAAACTATTCCTGTGGTGCCTAGGCACTTCACAGGAGAAAATTTTTTGCAATATGATGCCTCCTGTGGTGCAGTGAGGCGTGAAGCAATACAAGAGGTAGATGGAGCTGAAGAATGTCATATGAGGAAGCGCCACATCATAGGAAACATTCACAAGTGGAAGACAGCTGTTGTTATGAACTATTAAAGACATCAGCAGGGTGTTCATTTCTTTCAAGGTTTCAGAAGCCTGAGATGGCATTTCATTCTATCTTCCTCTCCCTGCTGTCTGTCCTCCTCCCTCTCAAAGAAGGTCTGCTACGTCAGGTACCTTTCATCGTGGCATGCACTGAATCACAAGTGTTCTGCTGCTTGTTGCCCACTCCCTTGCCCTCAGTTAAAGATTAGCTGGGACTGGGCATCACAGCAGCAAGGAGAAGCTCTCATGCTTTAAAAAAAGCACTTCAGGTGGGATTAAAGAGAGACAACAAGCAGACATGCTGAAGACCTACTGAAATGGCTGAAATGGGAAATGCATTTATAATTGTATGCCTGGTGACATTAGAGATATCTTCAACTTACTACAATTATAAACTATATGATTATTAAGTTCAGACACAGTGACCACTCTTTTTCAAGAATGGCTTAGAGGATGGATGTAAACAAGAGAAAACTGAACTAGCAGTTCTTACTATTCTTACTAGCAGACTATTCTTACTAAACAAAGTGTTAGTCCTGTACATATAACTCCTGTTACTTTAGTATCTTGTTTTACTTAAAATGTGATTAGCCATAAGTATGTTTTAACTTCATTCTGTACATATATATATGAATATATATATGTGTATATATGCATATATATACACACTGAAAAAAACACCCATGTATAGGTTTCCACACTGTTTTTTCTTATAAGATTGTAAAAAAATCCTGAACTTTTTTTCTTATAAGATTGTAACAAAAGCCTGAACTTTTTATGCTAAAAACTCTTTAATATCCAGGTTGTGTCATCTACAAATGATTTGCATAATGATTTCCTGTGCAGATTTGTATGCAAGCCATGGCCTTGATTTCTCCACTTGTCTTACACTGGTGAACTCTGTTGATGTTTGTGTCTGCTCCTGATTTAGATCAGACTAAGTAAAGGGTGTGCAAAGGATGTGTCCAGGTTGCATTAGTCTGCTTCTTGAGGTTAAGCACTTCAAAGTAATGAAAAAAATACCTTTAAATTAAGTTTATGTTCCACATCTGAGAAACATAATTGAGGCTGTAGTCACTTATTTAGCATAAAATATGGTTCAAAACAACTGACACAGATGTCACATGCAGCAGACATAAAATTTCAAAGCATAAAATGAGTTCAGATTCTGAAGGTCCCTTTTCCAGTATATCTACATATAATGTAGAATGACCCCAAAATCCTGACAGCCATATAATAATAATACTGTGAGGAGTAATATTTTCTCATAGGTTTGGCTCATCTAAGCAAATATTAGTAACTAAACACCAGAGATGATGCTTCATCATAATAAATGTTTTCACTACTGCAGATTCTTTAGAAAATAATACCTGCATTTTCATGCTGAGAGAATGCAAGTATTTCTAGTTTTTTAGTTGTAGTCAGATGTGAAGGGGTTTCTGAGCTTTACATTCTGCCAGAGTCAGGTCTGTCTTTTAAGAAGAGCTTTTTGGTTTGGTTTGGTTTCTTAACGTAAATGCATCTATCTTATCTATTAATATATTTTAGCAATGAATGTCAAAATTATTCCATTATGACCTGCAATTACAGAAAAAATATATGATCTCTAGCAAAGCAATATCCTGATAGTTGCTAATTAAGGATCCTTTATTCTCTGGAAAAATGCTCTAGATAACTATTTCAACAGCTTTGTTCTCTTGCCGTTATTACGCAATGTTTCTATTGCTTTCACACATTTATTGGTATCTGCCAAGCAGAACCAAATTTAGCCTGAAGCCTGGAGGAAGATAAAAGGAAAATATATTAGGCATATGGATGATAATTTGGATGGAAAAAAAAAAGTGTTGACAATTTTGTGCTCATATTTTTGGTTATACGACCTATATGCCAACTTTTGTATGTACAAATTATGTACAATTTCAGATGTCAAAGTTTACATAAACAAACAAAAATTGTTTATACAATTATACCCAGAGATTTGTATCTATCTTTTAATATTACACATACAGCAGCTTTTGTAGGAAAATTGACCCAACCAGCAGGAAGATTCAGGCCATTTGGAAAATGTGGTATTACAATTCTGATCAATATTAGAAAGTGTTAACAGTATGCTGAAAAATACTTTTCTACATCTTTTCTGAGATTATTAGAACATCAGGACTTCACTGCATATTGCATCTTTCTATGACACTTTTGATGATTATAAGGCTTTTCATCTGTAACAGGAATTGCATATATGTTCCAAAGTATTTCAAATTGTACCACCCCTCCAAACTTTTCATTATCATTACATTGGAAAATTTTTCTTTACAATTATCAGGTTATCTCCTTTATAAAAGCTGCTTTATTTATAGATTTGACTATCTAAACAGTCTTAATTTAAAAAGTAATTTTCCTCTCAACTCTACACTTTATATCACTTTATATAGTTTGAGTTTTCTATTCTTCTATGTCAGCTGGGCCTGTTGAATTGCATGGATTAATAAATGCTGAATTGTTTTGAATAGAGGTTCTAAAAAAGTGCCAGAAAATATGTTCATTCTTTCTTAGATTAATATAGCAGTTTGCTTTTTTTCCTTGCTGTCCTAAAGCATTCTTATTCACAGTCCCTTTGCAAGTCAGCCATTGCAAAATTAAAAGAAAATCTGATCCTATTAAAATTTCTGACCTATAGTGACTCAGGCTTTCCCAATGTTCTAAGTAGCAGTACTGTAGGCAATGTATAGTTAAAAATGAAACTGCTCTGAAGTAAAAGTGGTTTGTGAATTCTTATTATATTCTGAAACTTTCATATCTGTGTACCATGAGCTGTATGGGGTTTTGTGATTACAGATTTTTATTCACTATATTTCATTGTGAATGAGAAGTGTGCTTTATAATAATCATAGTGTAAATTCTTTGTTTAGATCTGTGTGATCTGCTCAGTCATAAATCCAGAATGACTTTATTTGAGTCTTTATGAGATAATTCACTTCTTGTAGTGATGGTCTAAACTTAATGCATGAGTTCACTTCCTTCTTACTTTAAACTAGAGTAGTTCAGTGCATAAAATCATATTAAGTAGAATAGACTGTTCTCAGTAGATTCATTCTGCAAATAAAATTATTTTTTTAATTGAACCTGAACATTTAACTTTCAACTAAAGGCATGAAGGAGTCTTAAATTTCTTTCAGGAGAAGAATGATTAGTTTCCTTTTTTAATTATATTGCTTTTATTCAAATCACAGAATAGCATATAGATATGAATATAAATAAAGACACCATTCTTAGAGATTTCAGGACTGTAACAGCTCTGAATAGCTCTAAGTACCACATAAAAAGTTCAAGGTGGGTTTTTTTCCAGTAACAAAGCATCTTCAGTCAATAAATAGGAAGTGATTTTTCTTTCTAAGTTTTCAGTTTTAAACTAAGAGAACACTTCTGGAAATCACAACCTGGTTTCCACATAGTAGCCAGTGTATTGGGGATTATTTTTGTTGTCTAAGAATCAAGTATATTAAAAACTGGGCTACAGAGCTATTCTTGTCTGGCATTGCATGCATTAAAAGTGGTCTGTTCTCAACAAAATATTATCTCAAGGAATTGTCAGAACTGCCATACGCACAGTAAAATGCCTTTGCTGATGTGTGAGATATATTAAACTTGTGAAGACCAGTGCTCCTTTGGATCAGTTGAAATAACTAGCTGTCAGTCACTATGGAGATTGCAGAAGATAAAGTCCCCTGGTGATACAACTTGTCACATCTTTCTCCCACTTTTCTCCCACACTTGCACACATATGCATGTACAAACATACCCACATTCCCAAAACAAAACAAAAAAATGGTGTGTGCTATTTCTGCAGTATCATACAATCTAGTAATGTTTTTTTAAAAACCAGAAAACCAAAAACCAAACCAAAACAAAAAACAAAACAAAAAATCAAACAACAAAACCAAACCAAACCAAAACAAACAAAGGGGGAAAAAAAAGAACCACACCAGCTGTCCAAAAATACTACAATCCAGCTTTTTTTAAAATTTTTTTTTTTTATTTCTACAGCTCTGAACATTGTCATGTGGAAAGACTGCTAAAACCATGAAGTTATTGGAGGAAAAAAGTCTGAATATTTTTAACTGTATTTGAAGTACATCTTTCATGAATGGTAGCATGTCTCTCTCAACTAAATAAGGAGCTATTTTGAAGTGTATATAATAATCAGAAGTATTTTGATTGATCTTTTGATTTTTCAGTTGATCGCTCTGTTGATAAACTCTCTGTAACAATGTGCCTTGGTGCTGCTGTCACAATACCCTCACCTGACGTATATTTAAGCTACCTCATCCAAAAGGATGTCTTAAAATATTTATGGTCTTTCATGAGAAACTTCTGAGCAACAAGGGAACACTGTGAAAGATTTCACTTTGATATGGCATGACTATTTCAGATAGTTTCTTAGGTCTAATTTCAGAATGCTGACATTTAAGATGTCCCCCGTGCAACTTGCTGAGCCATTTCCAGTACTATTGATGGTTTTATCTAAACAAAATTCCACCCTTTAATCAGTGGTATCAGTGTACTTTCCAGAGCACTCAATTGTCTAATGTTCAAAGCACACATACATCAAGTAGTAATTTAATTATGCTAAAAGCATTGGTAAATTGAATAGCAAAAAATGACTGGCTTCCCTGGTCATCTTGATTTACAAAAAGAAAAAAAGGTAAATAAAACAGACTCAAAGTAGCAAGACAATATGTCAGGAAGTCTTGAAATGTTAAATTGCTGTGTCAGTAGAAATATCTCTAAAGTTGCAGCACCGATTTTTAGCAGAAAAGAGGAAACAGAACTTCCATTAACAAAAAATACTCTAATTAAAACCACTCTGAAATTCTAGTATAATCAGTAGTAATAGGAAACATATTTATTAGTGTGTGTACATTAGGAGAAATCTACATAGTTTGAGCAATCTGATGTGGATGTTGTATGTATTCCAGTAATTTTGTGCTTGAGAGTGGAAATGTGATTATTAGAATCAGGAACATGTCATTATTTTTTAAACAGAGTAGGAAATATTGGAAAGATTTTTCTGGAGAAGAATATAGAATTATTTTGCACTGACTGGGAAATATTAATTTAGTTATATCTTAATAACGTCTAGTTTTTACAATTTTTTGATCAGTTCTTACATAACCTTTTCCAGTGAAATGGAAATATGCCTCCTGAAGAGTGTAGGATTCATTATTTTGGACTCAATAATTAATATATAATACTTACTGGTATTAAAGCATTTCATTTTAGGCCAAATTCTGTTTCCTCCAGCTATCTCAGAATCCTCCCATCCATATAATTCTTACATATTATTTCCATCTGAAAAGCAGTCAAAATTTTTGTGATGGGTCTTTTTTTCTTGTTTTGTTTTGGTGGGTTTTTTTTTAGTTTGACTTTCGGTTTTGTTTTGCTTTGGGCTGTTAGTTAGTTTTTTAAACATTTTTATTACTCACACATAGTTTAGTCACACAGACTGACTTCCAGCAACTTGTATAACTGTATAAATGTACGGCTTGTTCCCTGGGAGCTAGAAAGCAGAGTTGCTAGATTCTGTAATCTTCCAGGGAATTAATCTCAATCATTTTCCAATCTATCTCTTTGAGGATGAATGCACAGTTGAGATGTTGGTTGAATCAATTAATATTTGCCTCAGTAATGCATGAAATGTTTAAAATATGGAATTATCCATCTAAAAGTGTGAGATGAATGTGAGCACCAACAGGTGTTCTGTTTGTGCTACCGTTTCACTGAATTTTTAGCTTTCTCTTTACTTATAATAGTAGTTAAAGGAAAAGGGCTTTTTAATGCAAGGTCAAGAAAGAACCTTTCTCTTGAGAAGTATGGATATTAAAAAAGGGTATTTTTGAAATTACAGTTGTCAAGAAAAGGGCTTTTTTCACACAGGAGGGACAGACACTAGAAGAGTATGTGAATATTCTTAAAAATTATTAAAATAATTGAAATTTCACTTATGTTGAATGCAGGCTTATGTGAAGTGTCATAAATTTCCATTATGAATTTGATATCCTTCCTTGATATAGACATACTTATGTCAAGAAAGAGCCTTTCTCTTGAGAAGTATGGATATTAAAAAAGGGTCTTTTTGAAATTACAGTTGTCAAGAAAAGGGCTTTTTTCACACAGGAGGGACAGACACTAGAAGAGTATGTGAATATTCTTAAAAATTATTAAAATAATTGAAATTTCACTTATGTTGAATGCAGGGTTATGTGAAGTGTCAAAAATTTCCATTATGAATTTGATATCCTTCCTTGATATAGGATTAGAAAGTGCTTGACTGATACTTTCCATGGAAATTAGAAGTTATGACACTGTGAAAGTTTTGGAAATGGTATTTGGGCAGAAATTGAATACTTATTAAAAGAAAAAGAAGAAGAAATGTTTCCTAACACCTTATATCAGCACTTGGACTCTTTCACAGACTTTTAAATCTGGTCAAGGAGGAAAATGACACATAGTATTTTTCTTTTTTTTTTTCCCCTGCAGTTTCTAATATGAGCATGGGAACAAGAGAATAGATCTATAACTATCATGCTAATTCTGTCTGACATGTGTGATATCAGTCATCAGAAACAATAGCCCTGCTGCCATAAGGATGCTAAAGCAGGGAAAAAAATTAAATGATAGCATCCTTCTTGTCTGAACAAACTTCCACAATTACCACATGTATTTCGTTTCTCTAGGGAATGCTGCCTTTCATTTGTAAGAATAGAGTGTTGCAAATGATCTTTTCCCAACTATTTCATACATTATTTTGTGTCATGGCTTGATTAATAATTTATTGATATCTGTATAAATCAGGAATAGCTGCTGTGAAGCACTGAGCCAGTTCTCTAGAAGAGAAGAATTAGACTGTATCTCTTGGTTCATCATGTCACAGGGAAATGATGAACCAATAGCAATTTCTATTATTAGAATTACTTCTATTATTCTAATAGATTTCTAAAACTTACTTCTAGTATCTTCTATTACTAAAACATTTTTAAAACCCACGTTTCTGGCATTGTTCCCTAAAACATCTATTTTCTAATAAAACCTAGTGCTTCAACAATCTGATAAACCCCCTCAATTCAGTTCAGCTTTAAATATTTTCTCAAAAAAGGGCCACAATAACTCTAACCCAGAAAAAAAATACCTATAGTGCTGAGATATATCTGCAGAAAGTTGCTGATTGACATTGAATTTTAAAATAGTCAGTTCTGAAAGGAACTCTTGTGGGTTTTAATAACTACCCCCCCCCCCCCCCCCCCCATTCTAAATAGAATAGAATGGAATAGAATAGAATGATTCCTAACCAATTCTAGGCTGATCAATTTGAATCATGTTATTAAGGACATTGTCCAAATGCCTTTCAAACACTGACAGGCTTGGGGCATCAACCACCTTTCTAGGAAATGTTCCAATGCAACTTAAATTCAAGGAAATCTTTTCTGTTTCATGAAGTTCTGTCATTGCTGTATGTTTCAAGCACACATTAATGATCTCATACCTTTATTATTAAGCTGTAATGTGCTTAACTGATCTTAATTTCCTAACATCCTTTTTGAGTTTACTCAAATCTTAAATCAGCATGCTGACAAGCAAGCTCTTTATTTTCCTTCTCCAACTGTTTTCAGTCTTTATTGTTTTAAATTAACTTAGTGTAATATTTCTGTAATCATGATTTTATTTTCCCATAGGAAGATGAAGAAATGGGTAAACTTTCTAATCCCCAAGAAAAAGGTGGAGATTTTTTTTTTAATTGTTACTATCATTTGGCTAAAGGTAAGATGCTAAGAACTAAACCCTGGAATTTAATAGCAGTAATAGTACTGAATTAGGTAGAAAATAAGAATGTCCATGAATAAGAAAGAATACATTTGGTAGAGTACAAAGAATTGTTTTTATCTATTACTGATAAGACATTATGTATCAAATCAAAACAAAAATAGGGAGCTCTATGTAGAGGTCTATTGACCTACCAACATTAGTATCATTAACATGAACCTAAAATGCATTTCCATCCTAAAACAGCTAGCTCTACACTAGGCTTATGTGCTATAGTTAATGATGAGATGTAACAACAAGACTTCTCCAGTCTGAAAAACCCCAATATTTTTAGGCTTTCCTTACAGGAGGGAGGTGACATATGAGATTGCTGAACCAGCTAAAAAATGTCAAGTAAGGCAAACCGGGGAAATCTAAGCCAAGCTTCCAAAGAAAATGAAACTCTTATGGAAGAAAAACCAGATACCCACAGAAAATATATGAGATATCCACTCTGGGCAAGAAAAATGAGGTGTGCAAAGGCTTTTCAAGGTCTTCAGTATATTACACTCAAATGCCATTCAATTAATATATTAAAATAGTTATTGTTTTCCTGATTTGTTTTTTTTTTATCCATGAGACTTTCCTTATTAAATAATAATTACCTTTGAAACATAAACTAAAGGATAGATTTATTTAAACAAGAAATTTGACTTTGTGATAAAGAAAAAATAAGGGACTGAAAGAAAAATGTGATTTTCTGTTTCAGCAGCAATCTATGTTGTCTTTAGGACTGGATTTTCCGCAGGCTATATGTCAAAAAATAAACAACTCTTGCAAACTCAAAATCAAACATACTTTTAAATCATGTTTGTAGATTCAAATATTATCCAGAAATCTCCTATAGAATATTCTAGCAAAATAAAAATAATAACATGTAAATATGCCTGGATTATGTGTTTTAGGCAAGCAAGACAAAGGCAATTTAAATGTGAGTGAATCAGCTGTAGAAATATTTAATTTATACCTCTAGAAGATAATATCTAACACTTGTGGGAAGGCATTTAAATAATTCCACTGGGGAGAAAAAGAGTAATCTGTATCAACCTTTCTTGGGGAAAAAAATAAAACAGAGGGATACATGCAAAAAAAAGAAAGTCTGATTTAAAGATGCATTTCATCCTCAGCTTCTGGGAAAAGGGATTCTATGATGCCTTGAATTCATAAGATGTGAAGAGTGGCAATGTGTCTCTTTATAGTTCAATCATAACTAGAGATTATCATAAATTCAGAAACATGAGCAAAAATGCAGGAAATTCTTTCCTCACTGTCTCCCAGCTATTAACACAACAGAACTGCATCTTCATCTCACTTGCACCTCAAAGCATGGATCACACCACCATTTGTTTTAGGAGCTGTATAAAGCAATTCATGCCTTAGATAGCTTCAAGGATAAAATGTGAGATGGAGGACAGATAAGACAATAAAAATCCTAGAGACAATCAGTAACTTCTGCTTTAAAATTTGTAAAAATTTTGATTTATATGGGACCTTAAATGAGTGCACAGTATTAGCACCACCAATCACAGGTTTCAGAAGCTGTGAAACCTAAATGCAATTTAGGTGATGGTGTAATTCTAATACAATTGCTGTTGCTTGGGGTTTTTCTGTAAAACAAATAAACAAACTAACCCCCTCATATTTATGCTTCTACACTAACAAATGCAAGCCCAAAGAGGAAAGGAAGCATAACTTAAAAGCTAACAATGAGATAACTCAGTAATCTTTAGTTAATCAAATCGAATCCTAATTTACACAATCGCCCTATTTAGGTCTTGTTTCAGGAATTAAGACCTTGGTATTATGTGTAGAATTAATTTCACCCAAAGAAAAGGGGCCTTCAGGAAGTACTTTGCCTGATTGCTGCAGACGTACTTTTTGTAAGTTTTAAATAAAGATTATATTAGACCGTTGATGGATAGTTTGGAAAAGGTACCTGATGCTTACTTTTCCTTGTATTTATGTGATGAATACACATTAACACTCTGGTTAACAGCCACAGAAGTAAAAGTCTAGGAAAGAACTACTGTAATTTAGCAGAAAGACTTAAATAAAAAATAAATAAACCAAATTAATTCATTGATTAATACATAATTCTCCTATGTAATATTTCTTTCTGAGTCAGCTTGGCAAATTCAGTCAGTGTTTTCTATTTAGATCTGCAGTTTTTATCAGGATAAACTTGATCAATAGACCACCCTCCAATGAAGATGCAGATATTTTCTCTCCAGATGTTAAGGCTCATTAAAATTGTCAGTTGTGTATATATCCTCTTATTTAGATCATTTTATTTTCACCTTGTTGACCTTAGCCACAACAACACAAGGTCATGTTTAATAGCACTTACCATCTTCACTTATTTTTATTAAATATTTCTACCCTTTTATAAAATGTGATAAAAATAGAAACGTTTAAAACGATGAAACTTTAAAAAGCAAAAAACATATTGCCTATAAAGTGTTTATGTAATTTTTTTTAAGTTTTCAGAACTTATGTATCTGAGATACGTTTCTCAATTCAAGATCACAGAGGAAAATGCCACTAAGAAATCACCAAAATTAAAATGTGTAGCACCTATGAGTTCACAGGAACTTTTAGCTTAGGCCAGTCTTCTTTCACAGATAGTGTGGAAAGAAAATACTTCCAGCAAGTGTCCTTTTCATACCCAGTACAGTGTAGCAGAGCTAAAACTCTCAATCAGGCATGAGAAATATGGCCTGTTTATGTGGATGATTATGATTAAATAATTTTCAATAAAATATCTAAATACTGTTAATACAGTATATAATACAAGGAGGTTTCACTAGAAAAATACAGCTTTTCAGTCTTCAGCTTCATAGAAGTCACAGTTACAAAGCAGAAAAGCACCTCCCTGGCTACTTTAGGATTTTATCTCTGCATGGGACCAAATCTTAGTGCTTTTACTCACATGTCCAAAAGTGAGTGTTTCCCATCTTTGGGCTGGATGTGCCCTGCAAGCATCTCTGTCGGGGCAGGAGGAAATCTGCTTAGATAGAAGCTGCATGCCACCTCTGAAGACCAATATGCCTGGTTACACAGTCTCTAGCAGCATTTTATACCCTTTTGCAGGCCAATGTATGCCAAATTGAATTGAAATCATCACAGCTAACCTATCTCTGGAATGCATTCATGATGTGAGCATCCAGACAGTTCCTCCTGAAATTTCCATGTGTTCTTATCTTAGGACAAATCACATCAGTGACAATCCCAAGGGAGAGGGTGTTTGTGGGCAGTAAGAAAGCATGGGAAGACCCAGCTATCTTTCCTCTCTGTTATAGACAGGGTGAGCTAAGAGAATGATAAGGACAAAATGAGTAGCCATAGATATTTTAAGGTAGACATAATGAATTCCAAATGCACTAACTGCTGAGAAAAAGCATACATTTCATCTTGTATATGACTGGAACACAAAAGTAGTGGGAAAGAATTCAGTAAAAATTCTGTTGTTGATATACAGTAGAAGAGTTAAAAATTAATGTTTTCCACTGTCCCATGAAATCCCAAGGGCTATGGGAACTGATTTTAAACTCTTGCTCAGCCTGTCTGATTATTTATTTAGTGCTTTCTTCCATGCTGCTGTAAGGGAGGCATGTACATGGATGCAAAACTTCATACTGGAGTTCTTATCTTGTAAAGTACAATATGAGTGACATCCTACAAAAAAGGCAGTTTGAGGAATTTGAGGGAATATTAATCCAATTTTTTGTTCATCATCTTTTAATGATTAATCCTTAAAAAAAAATCTGTTTCAGAGTCATCTTACACTAGTATTTGTTACTCATAAATCCATTTTTTGGGTGGTCCAATGTCACTTGAGAAAAGAAAGCTCCTGGAAGTTTCAGTAATCCCAGAGAAGAAGCCACGCTCACAGACGTGTACCTTTGTCACTTTCCTATTCATTGCAGAGTAAAAGCTCCTTCTTTCCAGGAGAGAGAGTTAAGAGAGATTCAGTAATGGCTGGAGCTTTCTGTTTTTGCCAAACCATGTACTATAATAATACAGAATTATAATAATACTAAAACATTGCTCTTTCCAGATCTTGTTTTTTCTACCTATCAGTCTGCTTTAAGCAAGAAAGACTGTATAGTTCAGTGCATCTCAATATAGACATTATGTATCTGAAGGTCTTAGCCCTTAAGTATATGACCTTGACTCAGTTAAACAATCAAAGCCATGCTTACAAATGTGTCCATGATATGTCTTGCTGAATCAGACACTGGCCTTGTAATGTGTTTGGAACACACTGCTGCACAACTTGAAGTGCCCTCAGTCATTTTTGCAATAAATAAGTTATTGCTGCCTCAGCTGTTCTCTATTTATTTGTCATTTACTTGCTCCAAGGCAGCCCATTGGGAATCACAGAGTGTAATATGTAACACAGAACCAGAAGAGAGATGTTTTTTCCTATTCTATCACCAGTGTGAAACAAAATTAGCTATTTCCATCCTGTGTTATTCTAACACAAAGTGAAAAAAATGCTTAATGTTGTTTTGGTGGTGTCATTATTATATATGCTGACCTCAAAAGTGATTTAAAAATATCTCATACTTCCAGAAGTAATTATTACATTGTACAATAATTTTGTATTGGTTTATCTCTTTTTCTCCTCTTTTGATTGTAGAAATGATCCTTAAACTTTTATCAACAAAAGAATCTGGGGAATCTGTTATATTGACAGTTCAAAACCAATGTTGAAACAAGTCAAGAATTTTGAAGTCAAGAATCAAAACTCTGCAACAAAGTACTGCATTATTTCTTATCACACAAGAGGTGAGAGCTACAGAAAATGCAGTTATGGCTTTTCCAGAAGAGAAAAGTAAAGTCACATTAAGCTGTCCTGAGTTTGCAGTAGACTACATTTGGTTTAATTTAATTCTAGGCTTATAAACTGTAATAAATCTGAATAGCAAAGAAACAGAGTGACATATTGTTTACATGTGCAAACTTTCATTTTGCAAACTGATCTAAAAGCATCCCTTTGAACTCTACAGTCAATAGAATTATGATCTAATTCTGTATCTCACTTTAATCAGTCTTTTCCCATGAAACATTTTTTTACAAATCTTTAGTTCTCATTCTGATTGTTTTTCTGAACAACACAGAGTATTTACTATTTATCTAGAGGGCATAATTGTTAAAATTCTAATCAAAATATGGAATAAAAATAAATTAATATTCTAAGCAAAAGTTTACATAAAGCACAGTTAAATGCCTTGCTTTCTTGCACGAAAGTCTCAAACAGTGCTAACAAGCATCCCTTAGCAACAGTTTGTGAGTATTATTGTGCAACATTTGCACATTTCCACCATCTTCTTTAAGCATACCTGTGACACCAGCAGTTTGTACTTTGCCTGTAGTGACTTCTCTGAAATGTCAGCAGACTTTTTTAGTTCGTTAGTAGTGACTATTGAGAGGCAAATATTAAATGGGTTCTTTACAAAGAACTTTGGGGTGGGTTGAGCCTAGCTGGAGGCAAGGTGCCAACAAAGCTACCCTACCACTCACCTCCTCAGCTGAATATGAGAAAATACAATGGAAATCTCATGGGTCAAGATAATGACAGGGAGATTATTCACCAATTATCATTATATGCAAAACCCACTTGATTTAGAGAAATTATTCTTATTGTAAATTGCTAACATTCTTCTCTTGCTTGGGCTCTCAGTGGGCTGCAGCTTCTTTCAGGGCACATGGATGTGTTCTGGCATGGGGTCCCCGTGAGCTGCAGTGTGGAAATCTGTCTCACCATGGCAATTTTCAAGGATAACAGCTCAGCCTTGGTTCTTCCCTTGGGGCACCTCCTCCGATTTTTTCCCTGGCCTGGGTGCCTGCAGGGCTATTTCTTTTCTACTTCCTCATTCTCTCTTCTGTCTTCTCTTGCGCAGCAGATTTTACCCTTTCTTAAATATGATATCACAGAAGTGTGACATATGTCACTGATGAGCTCAGCTTTGTCCACTGATGGGTCCATCTTGGAGTCATCTGAAAGTGCCTCTGTCTCTGTCTGTCATGGGAACAGGTACTGATGTCATCTCACAGAAGCCACATCTGCAGCACCCTGAATTCTTTTGCTCAGCATTGGAAAAATTGCCATATCCTTTAATATGTTAAAACAACAAGAACAAGCTATTTACAGTACTGCTAGATTTTTATTTTGCTGCAGATGCAACCTTTCCCCTTCATTTTCATTAAAACAAATTTCACTACCAAGTCAAAAAAATGAACCTGACCAAAATACTTACATACTTACATATCGAAGAGTTAAAAGTGTATAATCAGGTTTTAAAGTATCATTTCAAGTCATTATTCTTCATCACTTCGTAACAGCACCACAAAGCTCAGAGGACGCTGGCTACCAGCTTAATGCCAACTACAGCTATATTTCATCAGCTAAGCAGCTCACAGTGGTCAGGATACACTGTGCATTTAGACCATTTTTTGGTTTGTTTGTTTGCTTGCAACTGATTTACTGCATGAGTTATCCAAATTCTGAGGAAAGCATTTTCTTTTAATGTTTTAAATTTATATTATTCAAATATTGAAGCAAATTGATTTGTTTATTTAACATGCAAAATCACTTAATCTCTCAGAATAATTACTCCCGTGTTTTCCTGTACATCAAATAAATATCCCACTAAGAGATTTTGCAAGGAGTTAAATGTGTATTATTCAATCCAGTAGCTAACTATTTTATTGGAAGCAAAATGACCTCAACTACAACTCTAAACCACTTTACACCAATTACACAAACCAGGGCTAATTTTTTGTTCACTCCTAGTGTTCATTCCGGGCTGGAGAAGTGAAAAATGGAGTTAGTAATTTCTGTTTTTAAAAAGAGATGCATTAAAAGAGATTTTTGTAAAGATCTAAACTACTGTTTTCCTATGTTGATTGAAAAAAGGAAAAGTATTTTTCATGAGAGAAAATTAACTAGCTAATTTCTCTGCCACATGGCTATACAAACATCCATTATTCAATAGTCCCGCAGCAAAGTATAAAAGGCCTCTTTTAAGGACTGTAATGTCCACAGTAACAGTAAAACATTGTTTTTACATTATTTTCGTAATAGAGACTTTCAGCAAAGAACTTACATTGATCAAATCCAGACAGCATTTCTAGGTAAATTCTTAAAATAAAATTTAAAAAACATAGTATTTTTTAACTTAACACATTAACTGACTCACTTAAGAGACACTTAAAACATCATCCGTGGATACACTTGGGATAGATCATCAGAGATACTGAAACTATTTCTCAGTTTGTTATAAAAATGCAAATCGCAATGCTGAGTAACTTTATTTATTTTGAAAGATACACTTGATTTTATTCAAACAGGAAGGCAATAATATGAAAGTAATAAAGGTGAACAATCTTTGTATTTACAAGAAGAGCAATCAATGTTACAAAATCATATTTGTTTTCAGCAGAATTAATTACATCAGAAAGTAGGATGGTTCTCCTTTACAAATAGTTAAGCATACCTATGAGATAATACAAATAGATTGAAAAGGCTAAATCTCATTCCATCTTTCTGAGCCTTGAGAGTTTTTGGCAGTGTGCTAGAGGGATTAAAATTTGGATTTCTGCCATTTCTTCACATTGCCTGTTAAACAAATTATATTTGAAGATAAAGTATTCTAAAAGTAGAATGATTTGAAAATTTAAGGTAGAAAAAGGGGAAAGATTATTCTAAAGGTTGAGATCTATGGAAATGCATGAAATCTTCGCAGAATACTCTGAGCAGTAACTTTAATATTTTATTAATTGTCTTAAACATTCTGCAGCTTTGATTGTAAATTAATATGGTCAAAAATCTTCTGAATATAATGCTGATATACGGGAGAAGCAAACTGTTTGTCTGAAACAGGCTCTACATATTTGTAGTTTTGTTGGTGTGTCTGATGCACCATATTTAGGAGAATTCAGTAAGTGATTTCTTGGATGGGATAAAACTGATGATTGGCACAAAACACAAAGAAAATCTCAGGCCCTAGCAAAGCACATATTTTCAGGGTGCCATATTCTTTTAACTATAGAAATCAATTTTCTTGACAGAATTTTGAAACCAATACCACCAATTGTCAGTGGATTCCTGCCACCTAATTTTAATTACCTTGTTGATGAGTCTAACTTAGAAACACTTAATGAAATACAAACTTTCTAATTCATGCATCCACTTTGGATTTGTCAAATGGTCTAATTTGACTAGCAGTATGTGTTAGGTTACTGTAGTAGAGTGCTGACAGAACACAAAAAGACATATATGTTTGGCTTCCAGACACTGCAAGAATCTGCTTCTGCACAGAAAATCAGGAAGCAGATCAACTGCAGTTATTTTCTTATAAATAGCTATTTAACTATTTAAAGCTAAATTTTCACTTAGATTTTCAAACAGGGATGCATATTGCTGGTCATGAATTAATACTGGAAGTACTTCTGGAAGATGATTGAAGTAACCAAACCTTAAAAGCCACATTCAATAAAACATTTGGTGTGAGAATCTTCTCTACAAATTGAAGAAAAGCACAATGTCAATATGATGGTTATTCAAATTCCTTTATGACCAGTGGAAGGAAAGTGACTTCTACAGGCCACGACAGATTTGATTTTAGTTGTCTATAGTAGGATGAGACTAACCACAGTCCAAAACAGCCTCTTCTTTCTACCAATTAAATTTAAAGAAGAAAGAGATTTTTAACAAATTCCTTCTGGTTAAGATTTCTAGAGTGACTAGATTAAATGCCATAAGCATATGTCTTTAACAGTATATAAGATTATCTTGGGTACCTGAGACTGGCTAGTCAAGCTGGTAGAAAAACCACAGGTTTTCTGCTCCTATGAACTATCCAGTGCAAAACAAACAATATGTTCAAAGATATCTTGAATAGAAGTAAATGTCTAAGTAAGTTAATTTAGCCTTTGAAAACAAAGACAAAAATTCAAAGTGAGTTAAATGAAGGGATGACATCATAGCAGAAGAGAAAACATCATAAATGTTTTGCATGCTACATTTTTATGTGATAAAGAGTCAGAAGGCAAATGTAACATTCCTTAAATCATCAAGAGATGAACACCTCCTGAGAACATTCCATAAAACAAACACAAGATCTAGATCTGCTGCTCCTCCATTATGGAATGGTTGTGTAGGTGAACTTCAGATCTATTTAAGACATGAGGTTCAACTACCCCTTTTTTATTTATTTGGGATTTTTTAGAGGTGGTGGTGGTGATAGGGGTGTGTGTGTGTGTTTTTTCTTGTACTGGCGAGTCTGGGAATTTAAACATGAGCAATCTGCATAGTCATTTGAATTATTTTGTGCTCAGCTAAGAGCAAATAAGAGATGCAATTCTATTGGCAATTTAGGTTGCTTAAGTGCTATCTTTCTGTAGGCTGCAAGGGCAGGAGTCATTACAATCCCTCTGGCAGGAACATGACACAGTTTCACCACAGGAACTGTGTTTGACTTCTGTATGAGCTGCAGGGCTCCTCTACACAAGTCATAATCAAAGATTAAATCAGTTCAAAAGAACTCAGATTAAAAGTCTGGGTGAGGGTGATAAATTAAACAGTGATTAGTCTTTCAAAGAAGCTTTAAGATTTATACATTTGAAAAAAAATTAAATTTACTGTAATGCTAAGTATTTCAAAAAGTTCTAAAAAACATATGCTAGAGAACATTCTTGCTTTATCAGAAAGACAGAACTAAAATTGCACCTCTTTTCATGCTTTGAGTTCTATAACTATTGAGCTGAATTTAAACAGAAAAAATACATGTGAGGGGCTGATTATAGTGCATGTATTGATGTGATATCTGCATAGATAAGTGGTTATTATTAGTGTTATATAAAGAGACTACAGAAATTTTTAAGTAAAATGAAAAGTGAAAAGGAAAAGTAGTTCTGGCATCTTAAAATCATAATCCTTGTTCTGCAAAACTGCTGTTTATAGCATTTTTAATTTAATATAATCTTTTGAAAGAATTCAGGATTAGACATGCCTATATTTCACCTTAGCTTTACCATTTTAAATGTACATATTATCATATCTTGGTATTATCAAATATTGCTATGCTAGAAAGGTCTAAACAAAAATAAGGATAGAAGTATATGTGTTTTAACAGTAAGTTCTCAAAGAGAATATGTCCCTAACTAACCAAAGACCAGAATCAGCTTGAATTGAAGTTTAGTAGAATTGTCTTCTAGATTTGCTTTGGGTCTTTGCTGGTCTCCTCCAAAATATTTCCATTGTTTTGCAAGTTTTGGTTCCATCAGTTATGTCACCAGAATTATTTACAATGTGTTTATTCAGTCACAAAGTGCTGGATAAATACGAGGAACATCACATAAGTCTTCTCAACTATTTTTTTTTTTTAATTCTGGGTGTCCTGAATTTCATATCAACACATAAGAACACCAGAGGAACATCACATAAGTCCTCTCAACTATTTTTTTTTTTTTATTCTGGATGTCCTGAATTTCATATCAACACATAAGAACACCTGATGGACAGGATGCCACCCAGAGGGACATGGACAAGCTCAAAATGGGTACATGGGAATCTTAGGAGGTTTAACAAGACCAAGTGCAGGGTGCTGCACCTTGGTTAGGGCAATCCCCAAGATCGAAAAAGGCTGGAGAATGAACAGAGCAAGAGAAGAACTTGAGAGTGCTGGTGGATGAGAAGCTGCACATGAGCCAGCAAACCAGTTTCTGGGATGCATCAAAAACAGCATGGCCAGCAGGGCAAGGGAAGGATTCTGCCCCTTTGCTCAGGTCTGGTGAGACCACACCTATAGTCTCACTACACAATTGCAGAACAGAGCAACGGAGAGGCCTTGATGGCTTTTGTCTGGCTTTTGTCTGGTATTGGTGCTTCCAAACACACAGATATTAACAAAAAGTTGTTTAGGAAAGGCAAGTACAAGGACAGTTTGACCTGATGCAGCTTTAATCCATGTCAGTTGAATTTTCTCTGGGAGTTGTTTTACAGAAGTGGTTTTTCTGAAATGTCTCTAATATTTAACTCCAAGAATGGGCAAAAAACAATTCCCTTGACTGGACTGCCATCACCTTATCAGCATAGTACAGCTCATTGAAACCACTTTACTGTTCTCACTGCCCACAGGCTGACACACAAACACTAACAGCTCCAACAGCCTTATCCTATTCCCCTTTCTGGCTCATCAAGATCCATTACTGCAAAATATATCCATATGTGCTGTGTGGATTTCGACTGCCCCCAAAGCCATCTCTTCCTCTGGCAGAACAAACCCATCTCAAACTCCCCTCACAAAGTGCTCCAGTCCTGACTATCCTAGTGGCCTCCTCTGGAGCTGTCTGTTTTTCAGTGTCTTTCATGTGCTGTAAAGTCTAGAACTGGATACAGATGTAGTCTAATGAGTGCTGACGAGAAGGGGATGATCACTGATCATCTGGCTGTGCTCTTGTAAATGCAACACCCAATGCTGCTAGCTTTCATTGCTTCAGGACACACTGCTGACCTTCTTTGAGCCTGTTGTCCCCAGGGGCCCCCAAGTACTTTAATGCAGAGACAAGTCCCAGATATCAAGTCCCCGTCTGAAAATTGCAGAAATGTTGTCCATGTGCCTTTATTCTTGTTGATTTTCACAATGTTCCCAGTGCCCTTTTCTTTGTCTGGTTCCCTCTGGATGGCAGTCCTGTATCAGCTGCACTTCCAGACTGTCGTCTACCACAAATCTGATGGTGCTTCCTGTCTTCTCCTTCATCCTCTTCATAAACAGGAACTAAAGGGGATAGGTGCCACTAGATTACCAAGAAACTCCATTTGTAACCCAGCCCCAGTAATCTCTATTCTTTGAACTTGATACAGGCAGTTTTTTACTCATCTGGATGATACAAACTGGGTGCAAGGATGCTGTGGGAGCCTGTGACAAAAGCCTTCAGAACTTTAAGGTAGGAAAATTCTGCTGCTTTTCCCTAATGCAAAGATCTAGTCACTTCATCACATAAGGCAATCAGGTATGATTGATGCATGATAGTAAAGCATTTTACTATGATATTCCAAATCACCTTATTTTCATTCATGTGTTGCAAAATGTCTTCCGCAAATCGACTCTAATATATTTATGTGATTATGAATGGCATCTGGAAGACAAAACTGCAATTCCTTAATTCCACGCAGGACATAGGAAAGAAACTTTGTGTTATGCTGGGAAAGCAGAAATATAAAATATAAAATATTAAATATAAAATTCTAAAAAAAAAGAGATTAAAAAAAATTCTGCTAGACTGACTAAGCATGGTTAAAAAACAGAACTAAAATCAGATTGTAAAGGAGTCAGATTAAAGTAAGTTTTACCAAGCCTGAGCCTGTTTTAATAACAGGAGCAGTGTGAGTAAGCCAAATATGTGCAACTTAAAAATCAGTATGCAAACAGAGAACACTAGACTAAAGCATTATTTAAAAGCATTATAACCTTTTTAAAAGAAGCAGAGACAAACCTTATTGAGTGTTGGTTAATAATGCATTTCATTTTATATGCAAAGAACTAGTAATGAAGGATTTAACTTTGCATGATCACATCTGTAAACATCAGTGATCTGAAAAAGACAAAAAAATGGGCCTAGCAGGATTTGGAAGCTGTGTTTCCACCATACCACTGGTAATACATTTAATTAGTGAAAGACATGCACTGATTTAAAACAGCAGTGCCATATTTATAAGCTGACATTCAAAAGACCCTTAGGCATATAAAAAATTAATATAGAGCTGATGAAGACAGGGCTTCCTGTACCTAGTTAAGATTTCTGACTATAATATATTGTGCTGGATTTATATTTTAGGAAATAGAAATTTTAATGTAAATTTAAGAACAAAAATATTTGAAAGCAGTCTCTTTCACAGATTTAAATGATATCAGACACCTTTTAGTGAACAAAGACTGTCCTCAAAAAAGTGATGACTGATTAGCACAGAATGGTGATCACTCAGGGAAAGAGATTGACAAATCCTTTTTCATGTAGCACTTGAGTACTAATTTAACATAACATGAGCTGATGCATAACATAGCAAATTGCTTTTAACTCGATGTATAGGTACCAGATCTGAGGAAAAAATGTATCATTTTCACGTATTCACATCCTGACTGGATGTACTTACATCCTCACCGAATTCCCAGAGAAATTTAGGAGAAGCAGCTGAGGAAGCCTTTCCTTTGATGTAGCGGAAAAAAACCTTAGTGTTGGGTACAGGCAGCCCCATGTCCCAGCTACTTGAGTTTTCCTACCTATTTGTTTCGTTGTGTTGAAATTTTCCCAATTTTTCTTTCTTCTCAAAATAAATTAGATTCTTGTTTATATGCAGTTATTGTAACTGTTCTCTAAATCTTTTCTCCCCTCAGCAAAATATCTTTTATTTAGAGCACAACAGCATAAGTGACATATATAGATAACAGTGTGAACCAGACTTAATGTTGCACACAATGCAGCAGGGTGGAAACAACTCTTTCCACAACTGAATGGTTTAAAAAGTGAAGAAATGTAGAGCCTGTTTTACTGCTCTAGCAAGTCTCTATATTATTATAGATTGCAGAAATATACATGACAAGTCACTTTCCCAAAATGATTCCTGTAACTGGCAATGAGAAGCATTGTTTTCTGTTTATCTGGACTCCATTCCAGGGCTTCTGCTCCTTTTTAACTACTACTATCCAGAGTGAATGTGCTTTGGAGATACTCCTCTCTGATTCCCACAACAAAATGGATTTAAAGGAAATTTTCTTAATGCATTTTTGCAAGTTTCCTCTAGTGCAGTTAATGTTCTGACATTTTTTGTTTTCAACTTCTTATTTTCCTGAAAGACGTGTATTTTTTCTAAACGTATTACTCTATGCTCACTCTAGATTGTAGTTGCTAGTAAAATCACAAAATTTTATTCTCTTGCAGATATCAGGTTGCCTTCAAAAAGACTGTGTTTTCATGTATTTTTTAAGAACTTGTATATTTTTATTCAATTTTTAATATCAACACAAATATATATATATATTTTTTTTTATGTACTGTTATAAATTTTGTGTCTTCAGTAGCAGCTTGTGATCTAACTGGTGACAAAGTAGCTGATTAGCTATGAATGCCTGGCATTTGCAGGTTTTTGTGATGTTAGCAGAGTAGTTCTTAGGGCAGGAACTGGAAAGTCTTCTTCAGCTTTTTCTGATGTTGTAGGTTGCTGAGTCAGTGATAGAATAGCAGCAAGCCACTGTCATTTTCATTGGTAGCCCAGTGTAGCACTGTCTATTTCACTGGAAATAGATGCCTCTAAAAAACCCTAAAAACCAAAACAGTAGGACTACAGCTATTTGCTTAGACTGCAAAAATGAATCTTTCCCAGAAAATTTTCAAAGACAACTACCCTCTACCCTTTTTTATCATATCTGAAACTTCTTCATTGGCAGAAAAAGGGAACCTAAAATTGTACTGGTTTTAACAACAGCAGGAAATGAAACTCCAAATAAGCCATACCTTATGGTAAGGGAGAGACCAAAAGCAGCAACTATTGGCTGAGATGTCAGTTTACTAAGAGCACAAAACAACACTCCCAGTGATGATCTGAGTGGTGTAGAATGACAATCTGGTTATACCCACACAGCACTAAACTTCCTCCTTCTCTCTGCAACCAAGACAAAAAATTTAAAAGTAATTTCAGTGCCTTAGTTCAATACATTGTATTCCATCCTTTTTCCTGTATATTTTAGTGAAAGTAGGATTAATTCTATTAAACATTAAAAATAAAAGTTTCTTCAATTTTTCTTATTAATTTATTACAAACTTTCAACTTTTTTCAATATTCTTCCCAGATAGGCGAATTTGGTTTGACATAGCAAGGAGTGGTCTCCAAAAAGAAATTGTATGCAGTGATTACAAGTTTGATTAGGCTTACTCTGCAGTTTAATGTAACTGAAATACACAGTAAACTTGGACATTCTATGGCTGAATACAGACATTCACAGAAGACAAGTTAAAGACATCCTAAGAGCCTACTCCTTCATGAATGACATTGCATCAGGCTCATGTTCCTGTTTAGCTTAATTTTGAGGTAAAATTTATTTGAGAAAGAGTTTCTGATGCTGTAAAGTCAGAAAAAGACAAAGAATATATTTACTCATTCTAACAGAATAGTGAAAAGGTGCAACATATTGTAGTAGCAACTATCAGGACTTCTCATACATACAGCAGTGTCCTTGTGTTAATCTAAAAAAAAAAAATCCTAGAAATCTCTGTAAAGTAAATTCTAACCCTCATTATGAATGGTATACTAATACCTAGAGAAGTTAATTACTTTGCCTCGGGATATACACACAGTAGCAGAAGTAACACTGATCCAGGTTTCACTGCACTAAGCTGCCATCTTTCTTTCCTGATAGAAAGTCTCTTTTTGAACATAGTTCCACCTTATTTGTATCTTGAATTTTCAGGATAGCTCAAACTGAACAACAGGTACTATTGCTACTACATTCATATTACTGCATGAAAGAATAACAAGAAGCTCTGGAGCTTGACTGCCTACTTGGCTTAATTGGGCCTCTCCAGCTTGACCATTCAAACATAAATCTTATGCAGTATGGATGCCAGCAGGCTTTAGTGTTTGACCTTGAAGCCTTTTTTATACTGAGAGATATATTCACAGCTCCTGAATTCAAATTATGTTCTAGTAAATTCAGTATTAAAAATTTTGTTGATATTTCGTCAGCACTGTCAAGAGATTGCTTGATATTGCTGCCAAAAGCTGTATCCAAATGGAACAAAATTTTTTGCAACGTGTTCATGGTATACATTTCAGCACACCTTTTTGTGCTGTCAGGATTTCCCTCCTGTTGTGTGTTAGCATAACTAGAAACTAGTGTGCATTGCTCTTGGCATGCATCCCATAATGAAGGAACTGGTTCTTGGTCTACCACTTCAGACATATTTTAATTGTATTATTTTTGAAAAGTAATAGAAGAGGCAGAATGGTCACTGATCCAAAAATGTGCCTGACAGTTTCAATAAATGCAGATTTTTTTTTTTTTGAGTGTCTATACTGCAATTATCTCTAACAGCAAGGTTAATTTATAGGAGTTGTAGTGCTATATGTGGGACTACTGCTGCCAGTTTGGGAATCCAAGACCTGGAATCAGTAAAATCTCAAATTTTAAGTAAACTTGTTTATTGCTTTGATGATGGCAGTAAAAAGTTTGAAAATGTGAGACCTAAAATACTCCATTATATTTTCAGAGATCTAGTCTTCAAAATACTAACTGCTTCATATCTTTTAGCAAGGTATTATTTCTATGACTTCCTAAAGTTAAGGAAGAACATAAAAAGTAAATTTAGTGCATGATGAACAGATGATATTACCTTCTAACTGTCGGTAAAAATGCTAGGCTTGAGGCTTCTACTGTCACTACTTAGCATAAGACTATCAATTACTCTCACAGTAGCTGTTTCTGCTTTTTCTACAAGCCGGAGCAGATCTGGACCTGAAGCAGATTCTCAGCCACAGATCTATGCTGTAGTGTGCCACATCCATCTCTATTTCACTGATTCACATCCAATGGATACATTTCAAAGTCAGCATACTTAAGCCAGCAAACAGTGTTGAGAAGGAAGTTTAATCTAACTTCTGAAGTACAGAGTGAAATTTTTTTCAGAACAAAAAAAACCCCCTAAAATCAGTGGAATGAACCTGACAGAATTCTCAGATAACGTACAGCTGTTTGGAATCTTATTAGATGAAAACCAGAGGATAAAGAACAAATAGGCTGAAAAAGTAGGATTTTCTGAGAGTTGTTGGATCCTGAAAAAAAACATTTTAATCTTTCCATAGGATTGTTCTTGCACAAATACTTTCTCATTGCATTGTAAAATGTAAAAAGATTACTTGTACTGGAGAAAGGTGAGTCTAAACTCACTGTCAGTGATTTCAGTAGGTCTTGAACATATTCAGGAGGGAGGAAAGTGGAGGATTTTCAAGCAAGAGGTTATACTAATTCAATACCTTTCTAAACCCAGCTAGTAATTTGTTGTTAAACTAAAGCACAGCAACAAGATTTCCATTATTATTTTAAAGACTGTAAATTGAAAATTTCCATGCCATAATGGCTTTCACTATTAAAGGTTTACGTTTTATTTCCAGTAAAAGTTCTGCTTATTCAGCTGGAGGCTATTAGATTTTATAATGTCTTCCCTGCTAATTAAAAAAGATCCTTCCACTTTCAACATGAACCTTCTTGTACAAAAGTCTATCCTATTTACTATAGAGGTCCTGTATCTATTCTATATATTCCATATATAGTGTACATTATATATTTTTTCACTCTTCATTTTAATAAGTAGATAATGTTCATATTTTTAGGCCCTCTAAATCCTGCTTAATTTTTTACATCTTTCTTAAAATACGGACATACAGTACTCAAATAATGCTTTAATCAATGCTGTATACCATTTCACTGCTTAGTATTTCTCTTTTTAATAGGAAAATGACATATCTGATAATTTTGCTACAGGAAGCTCACTGTAAGCTGATATTCATCTGGTGAAGAGCAACAATTCAACATCCTAGTCAGACAAAGTCTGACTGGATTATTTATTTTCCAGAATGCCTTTCCACTCTTCACAAATGCACATAGATTTTTTTTTTCCTGGACAATGTGAGAGATAAATTACACTTTTCAACTATTCAGATCTCCAAGTAACTTAAAAAAATAAGTTTATGCAACAGAAATCACAGCTGCTTTTCACATGTATACTAGATAGATAGACAGACAGATAGATAGACAGATAGATAGATAGCATGAATCACTTTCTAGTGTGTTGGGTTACATAGGAAATGTCCCTAAGAGTAAATTACTTAGTAATTGTCTAATCTGGGATTTTATACAGCTGGTACTGGCAAAAGATAGGAGACAAACTGAAAAAACAGTCAATTAGTATTCTGGTTTTATGTAATGATATGCCAAAATTTAACTATAAGAGGGAAGTTCATCAAAGTCTTCCTGAAGCTTTGTAAACAGATAGAAATTTTGCTTTTTGAACCTGCCCTGAAAGTCAGAAGCAGGTTCAATGTCCTAAAAGAACATTTCCCTTTTGTGGCAGACCAGCTATATTACAGCAGTATATTACAGCACACTTACCTCTGCACTATATCCCATGATAAAAAGAGGTTTCATATTTCCAGTACTTTTTATCTTCTAAGTAAGTGGAATGAGAAAAAGAACTTACCTTTTTTGTTTTCTTGCAGAGTTTAAAATTAATTTCCTCTGATCATGCAATCATAGTATTCACATTTGCATTTAATCTTTTGATCTAACTAGAATTCTTTAGCAGCATTTTATACAGCAAGACTTATTTGGAGAGTCTAATTACTTCATGATGTGTAGCAAAACAGGTATTTAATTACTAAAGATATTATTTGACATCTTCAAAGTGTAATATCCATTCTCTTGGAATCTGAGATACTAATCTCAGAACTCTAATACCCAAGATAGTTGGATAAAAAATTTTCAAGATTAGAAGGCTGATCTTAGCTGGCTGTCAGACCCCAGCTTTCCTGTTTTCATCTGGGGCATAGTTAATTCTCTTCTTAGTAGCTGGTACAGCTCTGTGCTTTTTGTATTTAGTATGAGAGCAATGTTGATGATACCCTGATGTTTTGGGGGTTGCTAAGTAGTGGTTACCCTCAGTCAAAGACTTTTCAGCATCCTATGCTCTGTCAATACTGATGTGCACAAATGCACATGAGGAAGCACAGCCAGGACAGCTGATCCAAACTGGCCAAAGGGGTGTGACTTACAATAAAACTAGATATAGTTTCTATAGAACTATAGAAATTCCCAGTATGTAAACTGGAGGGAGTTGGCCAGGTGGGGTTGATCACTGCTCACGGACAGGCTGGATGTTGATTAGGAGGTGGTGAGAATTGAACTATGTATTACCTATTTCTCTAGGGTTTTGTTTCTTTCTCTTCTCCTCCTCCTCATAAATTAATTTATGATAATAGTATTTGTTATTAAAATTATAATAATGAAAATTGAATTTAAATATTATTATAAGTATAAATATTTGATATAAATATTAATTGTTATTAAACAAAAAGTAATACACTATGTATTATGATATGCCATATTTATATATTATATAGTAATTATTCATATATATAGTGTTTATTACAATTAATAATAAAAATAATATGAGATAGAGATGATGATGATCTTATGTGAACCCATGAGGTTAACCAATTCTCCTCCCTACCAGGGGAGGAGGAGGAGCAGGAGGAGATTGTAGGGGTGGGAGTGAGAAGTTGAATGGTATTTAGCTGCCAGCTGGGATTAAACCACACACCCACCCATCTGCTCTCTCTCATTCCCTATCCTCAACATGACAAGAGGAGAAACAAGAGGAAAAAAGTGATTGCTTGAGACACAGACAGGGAGATCACTTACAAATTATTGTCGCAAGCAAAGTAGACTCAAATTGGGGAAAATTAATTTAATGTGTTGCCAATTAAAATAGATGTGGAAGTTGAGGAACAAAGAAACTAAAACACCTTCCTCCACAAGCCATTCATTTTTCTCAACTTCAGTCCTTTATTCCCTGCATCCTTGCCACAAGTGTGGCAGGGTGGGAAACAGGTGGTTACTGTCAGCACCTAAATGTTCCTCCCTGCAGCTCCTTCCTGCTCCCCACATTTTTCTGACTCCATTGTGGGTCACCTACATGTCCTACATTCCTTCAGAATAAATTTGTTTCAGCATGTGTCCTCCATGGACCATGGTCTGGATGTCTACTCTGATGTGGTAGTCTCCACTGGCTGCAGTGACATATTTGCTCATCTCCACAGGCTGATGCCTGTGTCAGAACAATCTGCTCTAGCAGGAGCTCTCAAAAGGTGGCAGTTCCTTCAGAAAATGCCTACCTGCTCCTCCACAAGCTGCAGTGTGGGTATCTGCTCTGAACTGGGCATCTCCATGATCTGAAGAGAAATCTCTGCCCTGAAGTCTGGAGCACCTCCTTCCTCTCCCTCTCTGACTTTGGTGATCATTGGGTGACTTCTCACACTTTTTTCCAAATTTCATTCCTCAATGCCCCTACAGTGTTGTTCCTTTTGTGACAATAAATTCTCCTCAAGGCAATCAGCTTTGCTGATGGGCTCAGGTGTGTTGCTCTGCTGCAGCAAGCTGAAATTAGCTGGGTTTGGGCAGCCTCTGAGTTTATACAGACCATCCCTGCAGCCACCTCTACCTAACCTTGCCAATATACTATGTATGGACATCTATACAGAGTTTCTATTCAACACAGTCAGTGAAGTCTACAGAACTTGCAGATGATGAAATGTATGTGTCTCATTTAGCTGACTAGCTCCCTACATTCAATTACTAATTCAGTCACCTAAACTCAGGTATTTAATATCTTCCAGGAGACCTTAGGATATTCCTGGCTGATATTCAGATGTTGATCTGAAAAAGATGTGGGTCTCTTCCAAGTCCTGCGTATGATTTACCAGTTGCTTGAAGGTAATGGGGATGTCTCAGATGACATTGAGGCCTCATCCATTGATTTAACTGAACAGAGATTCAATTTGTTTGCTATATGCAGACATTTAGTGCCATCTGCTATGTCTTAGGATATCCAAACATCTGGATAGTCTGGCAGATATGTTTCAGAATGACAGCAAACTTGTGTTTTTTTGGAGACACTGTTGGAAGACAGGTGGGATAGCCCAGGAAAACTCCTGGTCCTGCTGCTCAGGTAAATGAATCTCATAGTGGTCTTAGAAGCAGACAGAATCAAAAGCGTCAACTTAGTAATTTAATGTTGCTTAATCTTTCTTGCCATCATAAACTGACTAAAGCTATCACCTACAGCTATTTCTGACCCTTATGATATCTGAAGCATTTGTATGGCACTAGCAGATATTTTACAGGACCCAGAGGAAACCCATCACATCCCAGACCCAGGTGGAAGACATGCTGGATGTGCTGAGGCATGTAGATACTTGTAGGCAAGGGAGTATTTCCTGATATTAACACATCTCTCTTGCATGACAACAGGATAGCATCCTTAATGCCTCACTGATACTGCACTCAAACAGAAAGGTAAAGTAGCCACCCTGCTTTCTTCTCCCTTTCATTCTTTTGTCTCAATCCTGCAAAACTCCCCAGTAGTCCAAAATTGTTGAGCGGCCATGAAGGCCAGTACAGTTTTAGATGTTCCTCTGGTGTAGTGAATAAGCACAGCTGAATTAACAGAGCTAAATAAATTAGACTGGATTTAAATAACTGACTCTATTTCTAGTTTCTAAACACAACTACCTATACACTGCCAAAACTCAGTAGAATATTTCATTTTCAAAATTTGATAATACACAGCCTCATCAATATACTTATCATTTCATGTAAAGCAATAAAAAAATCTATTTTCATCTCTATCTGTAGTAGTTCTATTTTTGCTTGTCCATTTATCTTTACAGATAACAACAATCAGCACTTCCATAGAAAAATATTTTTGAACTAAAAAGCGTAATTGTAATTAGTGTGAAAGAATGTGATGAACAAACCCTCAAGTGGAACAAACACAGCCTCTCCTTTTATTCTTTTTATATAGAATTAATTTTATCTCCATATTTCTGGTTACTGGCATAATGTCATAAGAATTGCGCTGATACTATTATCAATGTGATGCAAGACTTTTACAGGGCAGTTGGGTGCAGACACAGCTACTTTCACAATGATTAAATCCTGACAGTTCTAGAGAAGATAAATTTTGGAAGAAATAAGGTATTAAAACCAGTTGAGAAAATTGTCTATTTTTTTCAATTAGGCATCTCACCTTTCTGAATGTCTTTAAAGCATGCTGTCCAATTCAGTGTACAATATTTGAGGCATATTTATGGTGGATTTGGTTTTGAAGTTAGTAATTATTAATAGTTGTTAAGGATAAGGTCAAGGGTGATTTTATCTCTCTAGTTTTAGTTCTAACCAAGAAAGAATCTTGAAACAAAAAACAAACCTAAAATTATTAAGAAATAATTTTTTTAACATTTTCATCTCTTCAAGTCCTTGACCACATAGAAGACAACACTGTTTTGGGGTTTTTTAAAACAGTTTTTACTTAGACTTCCTTCCCAAAATTTTTAAAAGATATGTGGAGGTATTTGACAGCAAAAAAGGAAAAGTTATGACACCAAACTAATAGAAGGTCTTAATATTTCAACTGATTCCAGTCAAATGAGATTCACTGGTGCAAGTATTGAATCTATTAATACTCTTACAGCTTCATGGAAATATGCAATTCAGAAGAAGTCGGTTGATTTAGCAACCACAACTACAAGACACTGCAATGCAAAACTGTCCTTAACAGCCACCAGAATTCCACGAAGCAGAGGACACATAAAGTCTTCTAACTGTTGGGTAATTTTCAGAAAGGTGTTGCAGGTTTCTAATCCTATTTAGAGAAAATACCTTGGATGAAGAGAAACATAATTTAAGAATTGGAATCTATAAAGACGCAAGGCATTTATTACCTTTGTTGTGGATCTTACAGTTTTTGGCCAGACAGACTTGTGGTATGTATATAGAGATCTTTCACTCTGTTTTATAATATGTGGTTGTTAGGTCCCATGCAATTATATATATACTACTTAATTTATTTATTAATTTTTTTTTAAATCTGGTTTAGATTTCCTCATACATTGTTATGTGTTGGCTCTTAACATCCATTTTCTCCCAACATCAATTAATTTACTTTTTTTTTACTTTTAAAGTTTACCACATTTGCTTTCAAATGTTAGACAATATTTTCTCCATTACCAACTGTCATGAAGTATAAATAAAAAAACCCCCACATTTTAATTTAAAAATCTACTTCAACCCTAGCAAAACCTTAGGAAATGCACATGTATAGTTAACACAATCTGTGTTGCTGTACATAGGGAACAGGAATCAACCATATAAGTGTATAATTTAATGTGAGCAGATTTCTCTCCAAATTCTTCTGATTCTATGGATCACAGTAAGATTTTTCCTTAGGGAGGGCAGAGTTTTCCCTTGGTATCTTATGCCTTTTAACATTCTTGTGACATCACATGAATTTAATTGCCATTTCAGAAAGACATGGGCAGTTCTGTATTGTATCTGCCAAGTGCATAGAGATATCTCAAATACCATGAACTCTCTTTGTTTAGGAGATTTACTTATTTCCCTTAGCTGCTTTTTCCATAATGAGAGCTTAGACTCCCAGCCTGTAGACAGGCACATAAATTTAGCAGCCTTGACCTGAGTCCACAGCTCAGATGGTAGATACTGGAATCCCATCCACAACAGGAGCAAGTGTGGTAGTCAAAATCCTTTTTATTTTGACTAAAAGGCTGCACTTTGTTTATGGAGTTGAGAATTTCTGCAAGTCAGAATTGTCTATTTAGGGCAGAAAAACCTCATTATCAATCAAACTTACTTATTTTAAAAGAAAATATCCAAGTACCTATCTCCTCTCCTTGGATTTGCACTTAACCTGTGTCACTTTGACTCCCAAGGCTCCTGGGAGAAGCAGAGTATCCATGGTGGGTGGGTCTTTGCTTGGCCTTGCAGCCCCAACAGGGGATTGTTGTGTCCTTCCAGCCCTCGGATTTTTCAGGCCATTGGCCCCAAGCAAGCAACAGCTCCTGCCAGGATAGGACAGTCCTTTGAGGGTGGACTGGGGAGTGGGGAGGAACCTGCTCTAATCTCCAAATGCTGGGAGACATCTGCTCTGCCCCTGCTCCTGTTGCTATCTCTGTCCCTGTCCTTGCAAGAGCATGTTCACTGCTGAACACTTCATTGGGGCAGGATGGGTGAGAAGGAGGACATGAAATGCAAGAAACACAGATTCTATGTGTTTCCTTTTCAGAAAGCAGCTGCCAACATTTACAGAACTGTTTTGTACAACAAAGGTCCTATTGTTCTTACAGAAATGCCAGGAAAAAAAAGCATGGTCTTGAGGTAGATGAAAAAAACTTCAAGTGACAATAGAGCCCAGTGAGTAGGGAACTAGAAAGAGTCTGCCTGAAAACTTTGATCTATTCCTGTCTGTGCCATTTATCTCCTGTATATAGCAAAAAAGGATTCTGCATAGAAGTACTGAATTTAGAGCATATATAATCATGAGAAACAGCCTACATAAAGACTCCTCCAGAAAGTGTTTTCAAGCAACTGAACAGAGTTTAGGCTTCTGACACAGGCATGTAAAATTAGATTGCTAAAACATATGGTGTGAATATATTTATCACTTTCAATTTTACTGCTTTTCCTTAATTTTTAGTGGAAACATTAATGGCCTATATTCCCTAGAGGAAATGTAGTTAAACCTATGTATGTTTTATTTGCCTAATATGGGACTGAAATTGAATTTAGGCATCCAAATTCCAGGCTGACAGTCTGGAAACACCTCAGCAGCTACTAATCTGAGGGGCATCTCAGCCAAATGAGTGCCACAATATTTTTCAGGATGGAACATTCATTGCTACACATTTGCCACTCAAGTGGCAATGTCAAGCTTGACAATGTCAAGCAAATCAGTGTTAGATATATCTAAGCAAATTATGAGTACTTTTGTGTAGACCACCAAAAGGCCTGCTATTTTCAGATTTCTGATGATACTGAAAGGCTTAGTCTTTCTGTAATACTATTACTAGAACTTTCTGATGCATTTGGAATAAGAGGCAGTTTATTCAGATGCATATTTTTACAGAATCCTGTTTTTTTTTTTTTTTCCAGCTGAAAACAGTTTCAGGAATTCCTCAGTTTGCACATCAACCTGAGAGAATTCAAACTCAAATATCCTGGGATAGTGCTCTGATTAACAGATTCATAATTAGCCATAATACCAGCAAGTATTAGTCTTAATAGTCAAGTTTTTTTACTGTGATTAACATACTTTGGGATACATTTGTAAAAATGAGCAAAAAGAGGTATTGCTCATTCTGTGCAAATAGATTATTTAGCATGGAGGAAGAATGTAGGCCCTGGTCTCACGTTTGTGTATTATTTGTAAATTTCATCCACTAGTCAAGGATTCAAAAGCCACACCTTGGTACTCCTATTGTCAGAAAACCATCCCCTCCCTAATTTACAAAAAGATCCATAGAGTCACAAAATAATTTTGGCTGGAAAAGACACTCAAGTCCAACCCTAAACCTAAGACTGCCAAGTCCCACTAAACTATGTTCATAAGCAGCACATCTACCTGTTTTTTACATACCTCCAGGGAGAGTGACTCATCTAATTCCCTGTGCAGCCTGTACCAATGTTTGATAACCCTTTTCATAAAGAAATTTTACCTAATATCTGTCACAGCTTGAGACTGTTTCCTCTCATCCTTCGTCTGTTACTTGAAAAAAGAGAACCACCATCACCTGGCTATAACCTCCTTTCAGGTAGTTGTAGAAGATTCTAAGGTCCTTCAAGAGCCTCTTTTTCTCCAGAATAAACACCTCCAGTTCCCTCAGATGCTCCTCATAAGAGAAAATATGAAAATACAAGGATCCTAAGACCAATTTCAGAAATATATTCTAGTGCCTTGGCAACCTCTTAGTGAAAGAAACTTTTCCTAATAATTTGAACTTGATCAGACTCTTGGACAGTGCCCTGTGTATCTCCTAACACAATGAGAAAAGATGAACTGTACTGGTTTGGTAACTGTCCTTCAAGTACTTGCAGGCAGTTTTAAATTACCTCTTAACCTTCCCTTTGTCATACTGAACACATATAGCTCCCTCACACACGTTCTTGGATATCTGCCATTTTTCAGACTCCCTTAATTTTCTCCCCATCCCTCTGGAGCTGGGAGAAACAAGCAAGAGTGATAAAATGTCCCAGTTGTGGCTTTGTTAGCACTGAATGGAAAAAAAAATCCATTTTTTGGTCAGGTACATTTCTCACAGTGAATGACAGAATGCCTTGTGAAGTTAATTTTCATTAAGTCATTTTTGCTCCTGAGTCCTTTTCGACAGAGCTGCTATTCAGCTACTTGTTTGTCATGCATTATTGTTTGGTGTTCTTCTACTCAGGATGCAGAAAAAGGCTTTTATTCCCTCAAACAACTTAGGAGTTTTCCATTGGTCCAGTCCTTAAGTTCTTCATGGTATTTCTAGGTTGAAGGTCACATTTTGTCTCATCACCATGGTTGTTGATAAAGATATTGAACAATATGTTCCTCACTATCAAACACCAAGGACTCCATTAATTCCCAATAATAAACAGACATGAAGCTATTGATTTCTATCCTTTAAGATCAGGAGGTTATTATTTATGTCAAATGCTTTCCAAAAGTCAAAATACTGTTGCATCTACCACTGTTAAACAATCCATGTAGAAATTTCATCTTAGAAGACAACTGAAGTTATTCAAACATGATTTGATATTATTAAACCCTTCCTGACTGTTCTACATCTTCTTGACCTATATGTGCTCCTAAATGAATTCCAAGGCAATATCATACATTTATGCAAATATAGACTGTATCAATATGTGGATCATATGTGATTGCATTTTGTAGTGATGTACTGGCTTTATGCATGGTGGGAAAGAAAATGGTTGCTGTTCCCTTTGACATTAGCAAATTTATTGACATCTATTTCTAGAAAAAACTGGTAGATATAGCCTGCATAGGTAGGCTCATTCCTGTGAGAGGAAAAGTAACAATGACACTGAGCCCAACGGTTTGTGATTAGCCTTGCAATATCTAACTGGTATATATTTCTAGAAAAAAATGGTAGATATAGCCTGCATAGGTAGACTGTGAGAGGAAAAGTAACAATGACACTGAGCCCAACGGTTTGTGATTAGCCTTGCAATATCTAACTGGTGGCATCTGTTGAGCTCAATACTAATTTATTGTGTGACTAGAAAATGGGGCAGATTATATCCTCAGCAAATTACCAGTTGATACAAATTGGATTCCTCTGGAAATAAAACCTTATAGTCAAAGGATCATCAGCGGATTATAGAAAAGCACTGACAAAAACCTGATGCTACTCAATCAAAACAAGGGCAAAATTCTACACCTGTACTGAAATAAGCATATGCAGCAGTAAAGGCGGGGAACTGACTTGTGTTTGTTAAACTTCATATGGTGAGTGATTGCCCAGCCCTCTAATTTTTTGGGGTTTCTCCGTAGGTTCTCTCTGCCTTCAAGCGAATCAGAAGCTTCTTCCAATTTAGTATCATCGTCAAACTTACTTGGTGTACCTTTGATTCATATGTCCAAGTCATTTATGAAGATGTTGAGGAGCACAGGGCCTCAGATGGAGCCCTGCAGAACCCCTCTAGTAATAGGTCACCAGCCTGACATCATCCCATTCCCTATCCAGCCAGATGCTCACACATCTCTTGATGTGTTTATCCAGCTGTTTGCTGAACCTTTTCTCCAGATGGATACTGAGAGAGTGCAAAAAACTTTACTGAAATAATAACAATTACATCAACTGTCTTTCTTTGATCAATTAGGTGCGTTCCCTTCTTGTGAAAAGAAATTAAATATGACAAGCAAGACTTTTTCCTCATGAAACCATGCTGGCTATGACTGATGACTGTTCAGGTCTTTTTCAGTACCTCCCTGCTAGGTTCTTTTTCTCGGGCCAGGTCTTATGAACCCTCAAAAGGGAACCTAACACACTCAAGGACAGCTTAGCTATTACCTTTGGAGGCAAAATAATGAGCAGGATGGCTTCTTCTGCAGTGTTAGAAACAAAAAGGTTTAATAAAAGGCTAAATAACAAACAGAAAAATCCGAGCCAGGTACAGCGGTTTGCCCCTGGTATAAACACCTTCACAAAAGCCTCTCAGTTCTTTTGTCCTCTTCTTTTCTACCTGATAGGCCAGGCAGGACTTTTTGGCTTCTATCCAATTAGATGACCCCGAGTTTTTGGTGAAGCCTCTGGGGTCCTATGATGTGGCTTTTCACCTAATCGTTGAGAGAAACTTCTGGGTTTCTTTGCTTTTTTTGGGGGACAGAGGCTAGCTTTGCCACTCTGTCATTACGGGGCACTCTCCTACACTCCTACACTTCCCAGAATAATTTTCTCCTTAATTTTATCAGTAATTGAAAGGTGACTGACAGGTCTATAGTTTCCAGGGTCATGCTTCTCACCTTTCTTGAAAACTGAGAAAACTTCCATTGACTGGGACCTCTACAGACTGTTCAAAAAGTCATTGAGAAAGTCCTCAATGATTTTTGAATACTTGTTGAGTATTCTTGATGAATACCATCAGGGCCAATGGACTCAGAGGGATTCAGCTGAAGCACCAGATTGCCCACAAGTTCAGGGTTGGCTGGGAGTTTTAATGGCCAGAACATTCTATTGTAACTTGAATTATACTATTTGCCATGATAGCAATTTTGACATATTGATATAAAAATGCTCTGTGAAGTAGCTTATTGAAAATGCATGCTTTCAAATACATTTCTAAATTATTATTTGAACTCTACTTTCAAGGCTAACACGATTTTTCATTGCAAGATTATCATTGCTGTTCAAAAATAAAGCAACTTTCAATACACTGTCTAATAGGTCATTATTATTTCATGAGCTTTTGTTATTGATTTGCATAGAGACAACAAACTTCCAGAGGTATATTTCCTACTTTTAAAGCTACTCAGTAGAAGCAAAAACTGTTTAAATTGTTCAGCATATTCCTCAACAAACAAGCTTTTAAAATCTTTTCCAGAATGCTTGCACTTATGGCTCTTTAGTGACTAGGAAACTACTACAGACAACATTTTAGCTTCTAGAAAGAAAATTGCCTTAAAACTTCATTAAATATTTATATTTGTCTGCTTTCCTTGCTGGCATTTTATGAATAAGCAAAAGCATATCCTGAAGATTGTCATTCCACTGAACAATTTCATATGAGAAATAAATAAAAGTCTGAAAAGCTGGACCATAATAGACAACTATTTCTCTTATACTATTCTCTTATTTCTCTGTATACTTAAAATTTATCTCAAACCCTCTTCTTTAGTCTAAATATTAACTAGAATTACAAAAATAAAATAATAAACCTTGCCTGCAGGTTTGATTTATATACCAGTGATTATTTGGGAAATCATACCAAAGCACTGGTTTTGCAGGTTTGGGAATTTTGTTTTGAAAAGTTTATTAATTCTATAAAGAAATTATGTGAACCTCAATGGAACAAATTAAATATAGCTTTATCACATATGATTCTGAACCCCAAATTTCTAGACAATAAAATTGTTTGCCTTCCCTGCCTGTTTCCTTTTTCAAATGCTCTCTTTACTGTGTTCAGTGTACATTTATTTTCATATGGATATTTACTGAAGTTTTATAGATATGGCAACAGAACTATATAAAATACTTCAGATTTTATTTTAATGATTGAGTTTTTCTTTTGCTTAAGAAAAGAAGTAAAACACCCAGCAAAACAAACTCACAAGACTGATCAAAACTTACAGAAAATGCTGAATATAGAACAATTACTTGGCTGTAGCTGAAGAAGCACGTAGCAAGTCGTAATGTTATTAATACCATAACTCATTCCTACTGAAGCAGTAAAATGTTGATTAACTGTAACCTTAGAAACCCACCCACATCTCCCTACATTTCCCCAGCTTAGCTACCTACAGAAACAAGCAGGTCACAAGAAGACCCTCCCATAATCTCAACACATTTTCCTCTTCATTCCATAACTCCCCCATAACCTGAAGTTTTTCTTGTATTTGTGTAACATTGACTCTTTAAAAATTATTCATAGACAAAGATATGCCTATGCCGTTATAACTACAGCTTTTTTTATCATGTGTAGTCCAATAAAATTACAGAAGGTGCATAAATTCAGTTTTGATCCTAATAATAATTATTCCTCATTCTTTCATCTTCTTCTGTATTATTTTTCTTTCTAATTTTTGTCTTAATTGTTTTAACTGACATGTGACAAGGTAGGAAAGTTATAGCAACAATTAAGACTCAACCTCCTTTTGAATATGTGTTTCAGGTTTATTTTCCTCTAAGCTTTGCCCACCTTTTTTATTTTTCCTGGAGAAAGATATTTTTGTCTTGAAGGACTTCTTCACAGATTATGCTTGTATTTTAGGGCTGTTACTAATAGATAACAAAGATAATACCTTATTTTGTAAGGTATATTTAGTAGCTTTGATTTATTGTTTTCTATGAAGACAGAACTTGGGGAACGCAGCCTAGAGAAAAGGTGATCTTCACAAATTACAACATGACTTTTGGAGAACAAAATTATTTGACCATTTAAATCATCCAATGCTGTTATCAAAATTGAGTAATATCTATAGCTACTTAGCTGAGACAGACCTCTGACAAATATTGTCAGGGCTTTCTCACACTACGCTGTGTCAGACACTGCATGGAAAGATATAAGTTAGCTTTTCAGCCTTCTTCCTGCAGCTCTTAATTTTGCATGTTGTTACACACATTTGTTTTATTTTCATTGCTCAAAACTGTTTACAAAAGAAATACTGAAAAAATATTCCAGGAGTAATATATTAGTCAAATATTAATTCCATATTATTTTCTAATTTCTTGACTCAGTTTCTTTTCTGCAATCTTTAGGCTACAATTCCAGCATCAATGAAGCTCATTAAAAAGGAAAATTCACCACTTCACAAGCACTCAAGTGTTTTATTATTGATTTGATACTATTTTAACTACTTTTCCAAAGGTTTCTAGTTCTGATCAACCCAAGCTTTGTATTATTGGGTTATATTAGCATGTGCAATGCCTACTAGTTAAACTATTGTTAAATTTTAATATAGTTATTTTGTCTAGAAAATTATTTCATGTTATAGGTTGTAACTAAAGACTATTATGTACTGTGAAGTACTGAGCAATCATCAGAAGCCTCTAATAGAAGCAAAGAAAGTCAAAATTGATTATTATATTTGTATGAAAGAGTTTAATAGTGATAGGAAAAAACAAAACTGAAGAGTTATCAACCTATTAATGAAGTTCACACCAAAAACTTGGTTTAGCAATATTTACCTGTAAAATAATAAGCATTTCAAATACTGATCAGCAATTGTTTCTCTTCTGACATGGCAATTAATTCTACTGGTTATTCTGACAAAACTGAGTATATACTTAGGGGCGAAGGGAAGAGAAATTCCTTTATTATTCTAAATATGTCAGTAAATAAACAAACATGGCTTCTGCAGGGTGATTACGAGTGCAGAAATGCCTTTGAAATTTGAATGTCATTCCTAGTAAACTAATGGACTTGAATTCTCATTTTGGAAAGTAGTAGAATAATAACTTGTTTGGTGGAAGGGACTTGTAAAAATACTGCATATTGATAAACCATAATTAATAATTACAAGTATGTTTACAACTAAAATTAAAAAAACCCTATCTCTTACACTATGGGTTAAATCTAGGTATGCAGGCAGCTAAAGCAGAATAACTGACATCCTATAAGTCTGTTTTGGCTTAGTTTATAATATTTCATATAACGAGAAGCAATGGAAAAATGAATATTTTCCAAATTATAATGGTTAAAGCCATCATGTAAAGAAACACAATGCTGCCTCTGGTCCAGAGGAATGTCAGACATGAGTACAGACTGGGAGAAAAACTCATTGAGAGCAGCCCTGCAGGGAAGGACTTGAGGGTTCTCACAGACGAAAAGCTGGACATGAGCCAAGAGTGTGTGCTCACAACCTGAAGTGCAACTGCATCCTGGGCTGCATCGAAAGAGAAGTGACCAGCAGGTGAGGAAGGTGATTGTACCCCTCTACTCATGCAGTGTGTGCTCACAACCTGAAAGTGCAACTGGATCCTGGGCTGCATCAAAAGAGAAGTGACCAGCAGGTGAGGAAGGTGATTGTACCCCTCTACTCATGAAACTTCAGGTGGGGTACTGCATTCAGGTCCGGAGTTGTCAGCACAAGGGAGACGTGTGCCTATTAGAGGGCTCCAGAGGAGCACCGTGAAGATTATCTGGAGCACATCTCCTACATGTGCTGGTTGAGAGAGCTGGGGTTGTTCAGTGTGAAGAAAAGGTTCATGGCAAGCTTCCAGTTCCTAAAGGGGGCCTACAGGAAAGCTGGAGAGTGTGGTATTTTCAGGGTCCCTGGACAGAGGAGGAAGGAATGAATCTGACTCCAAGGTCTTAGAAGGCTAAATTCATGTTGCTATATAATATCAAAGAATGTTATACTAAAACTATACTAAACTATACTAAAGAATACAAAAGGATACAGACAGAAAGATACTAAAGAAAACCAGTGACTCTCTTCCACAGTCTCGACACAGCCTGACCATGATTGGTCATTAAGTCAAAACAATTCACACGTTGGATAAACAATCTCCAAACCACATTCCAAAGCAGCAAAACACAGGAGAAGCAAATCAGATAATATTATTTTTATTTTTGTCTAAGGCTTCTCAGCTTCCCAGGAGAGAAATACTGGAGAAGGGATTTTTCCAGAAAATATGACAGTGACAGGAGAGGGACTTTTTGCATGGGAAGAGGGTAAGTGGACAAGGCTAAACTAAAAAAAAAGAGAGATTTAGACTTGATGTTAGGAAGAAGTTCTTTACTTGGAGGATTGTAAGGCACTGGAACAACCAGAGAAGATGTGCAGGACCCATTCTGAAGTGTTCAAGGCAAGGTTGGATGGGTCCCTCAGCCCAATGTAGGCCTGCCCGTGACAGGAGGATTGCAACTGGATGATCTATAAAGTCCTTTACAAATCAAGCCTTCTCGTGATTTTTTAAGTGTTATACAAAATAATGTTTTCTAATACTGTGGCAAAAGAGTAAAAATATGAATTAAACACATGTCATCTCACAGTAGTAGAGATTAACTACCACTGAACTTCTTTTCAAGAACATTAAACTTTAATTGGTGAGGGCAATGGTGCCTTTGAACTTTTAACAGCAGGCACTTGAACACATTAATGAAGTAATTGACACCTGAGTTCAAAAGCTTTGCTGTCTGTTGTAAAACAGGCTTTGATCTTTAATAATTTTTTCAGCCAAACAGCTTTCCTATTCTCTACACAATGTTAAAGAAAAAACATGAAATATAAAACTAGTGGTTGCATGAAAAAAAAAAAAACAAAAAACAAAAAACAAAAAACCAAGCTTGGAAACAATAATTTCTTTTAAACTGGTTTCTTCCTTATCCAAAACCTGAAGATGATAAAAAAATCCCCCAACAAACAGCCTAACCTCAAGAAACAAAAACATTTTTTTCAGTGGTGTTTAGTTTGTTTTTTTCTGGTTCATTTGCTCACATGAAAAAACTAAAAATAATCTGACTGGGACTTCTTTTGAATAGTCAGTGTAAGTAAGGCTCTGTTGCAGTGCCAGGGTATCTCTATGATGTTTATGAATGTTTATGTTTCCTTTCTTTTGAACTTGAGTCTTTAGTTAAGGATAAATAATTAAATCAATGTTTAATTGATTTATTTTTTTTATTCCAAACTCTGTGAAGTCAGATCATTTGAGTCTTTTCTGATCAAGTGTTTCTTTCACTGTCTTCCACCATCATAAAATCATATATCTTCTTCTCATGCACAGAGGTTTATCTTTGAAGTTTGTATTCTTTTGTTTCCACCTTCAGTCCTCATTAGGCCATTCAGGTACAATGAATACTCAAGTATAAGACACCTTTGGGATGGTATGCTTGCAGACATTTACATTTTTCCTTATTTTTTTCTCCATTTTAATATTTTCCTTTGTGAATTCCATTTGTAGTTGTAATGATTTTCTACATCTAGAGTTACATGCACTACATTTGCAAATATTGAACTCTGATGCCAAGTTCTTCTGTCAAAGCTAAAAGTGCTAAGGATATCCCTAAGCCACACATACATATCTGACATAACTTTAATATGGCCATGATAATTTATCTAGTTTTTAATTTAAAACAACAGGAACATGGGAGGGCTGAGGTTAGGAGGGATCTTGAGGTCATCTAATCTACCTGCCCTGTTTGAAGCTGGCAGTGCAGTACCCTATCCAATCAGGTTTTGTGTATCTCTAGAGATGGAAACAGTAATATGGACAACATGTTTCACAACCATCATACAAACAAACAAACAAACAAACAAACAAATAAATAAATAAATAAAACATATTTCAGTGACATTTACTGTGTTTCAATTTCTGTGCATGGCCTTTTTTCCTTTCTCTGGGTGCAACTGAGAAGTCTGTTTCTCTTTTTCACCAATCAGTTATTTCCTGAAAACAAGATACCCTCTTTTCACTATAATGTTCATACGATTGAAACAGCAGATTTCAAAATTAAAATTTTCTTTATGGAACAGTCAAGGACTTTTTTTCCTGCTGCTTATCTGCACTTATTTTTGAAGGACCTTGTTATTTCTGCTAATGCTTTTTCTTATTTTTCCATTCAGTTATTAACTAGGCTTTAAATAATCAAATTAACTGCAAAACTACACTTAGATTCAGGCTAAAAAAATACCAAAAAAAGCAGAAAGAGAAGGTACTACACAAAGAGTCTTAGGCTTCTGTATTCCTTCTGTCCTTGTTTTTTATATAATGATTCAAATAATTTAGGTTGGAAAAAGCTTCTGGAATCATTGAGTCCCACAATTAACCTAACACTGCCTCATCCACCACTAAACCATGTTCCTAAGCACCACATCTACACATCTTTTAAAGACCTCCAGGGATGGTGACTCAACCACTGCCCTGGGCAGACAGTTCCAGTGCTTGATAACCCTTTCCATAAAGAAATTCTTCCTAATATCCAATCTAACCTTGAGATTATTTTCTCTAGTACAGTTACATGTTACTTGGGAGGAGAGATTGATGCCCTCTGTGATACAACCTTCTTTCAGGTGGCTGTAGAAAGCAATAAGGTCATCCCAAGCCTTCTTTTTCTCCATGTGAGACAACCTCACCTTCCTTAGCCATTCCTCAGAGGACTTGCTCTTTAGATCCTTCACCAGCTCTGTTCACCTTCCAGCATCTCAATGTCTTTCTTGCGGCGAGGGGCTCAGAACTGGACGAGACACTCAAGGTGTGGCCTTACCAGTGCAGAGTACACAGGAGAAGAATCACTTCCTGCTGGACACATTATTCCTGATGCAGGCAGGATGCCATTTGCCTTCTTGGCCACCTGAGTGCACACTGGCTCATGTTCAGTGGTTTTCAACCAGCACTCCAGGTCCATTTCTGTTGGGCCACTTTCCAGCCATTCTGTCCCCAGCCTGTGGCACTGCCTGGGGTTGTTGTGACCAAAGTGCAGGGTCTGGCACTTGGCCCAGTTTAAACTGATACCATTGGCCCTGGTCCATTGATCCAGCCTGTCCAGAACTCTCTGCAGAGCCTTCCTATCCTCCAGCAGATCAACACTCCTGCCCAACTTGGTGTCATCTGCAAACTGTCTGAAGGTGCATTTCATTCCCTTCTTGATAAAGAAATTAAACAAGATTGTACCAAATACTGAGCCCTGGGGAACACTACTGATATTATGTTGTTTATAGAATATAAAGCAGAAAATCTGGTGAAAGAAAGGATATTTCCTTTAATATGGTGGCTTTTAACTGTGCGGGACTGTCAAAGCAAGGCTAATATAATAGTTTCACGATAAATTACAAACATTTCTTGTTGCTATGGGAACCCCTGTGGGGGTTTGGTTTTTTGTTTGTTGTGAAGATGTCAGTGAAACCAGTGTGACAAAATCAACACTTTTATCTAAAAAGGAGGAGGTACTCTGAAAATGTTTTACCAAAATCAAATTATTTTAAATAATACTGAATGTCACTGTACCAGTGGCAATGAGAAAGCAATAAAATAGAATTAGACACTAAAAGCTCTTAGGAGAAACTGCATCGTGATGTCAAGTATCTGAAGTGGAGTATCCATTTCAGCTGTTCTGTCTTTCAAGCAAGAGAGCAACGTACTGCATTACCTTGCTGTGGATAGGGAATATGTTTGCATACAAGCTGTTATGATGTGCTAGGAAGTGCCATTGCTCTCAGATCTCAAAAAGGAACTGACATAGGGATACAAGCATGTTTGGGCTGTCTGTCCAGGTGTTCTCATGGACCCAGAGGAGGGACTGAGAACTACCCTTCTGACTGCCAAAGCAAGCCATGTTTGTGTGGTATGGTTGGAAGAAGCTTTCCTAATTTAGCTTGTGATGATCCAGTGAAGACCTGTCAAACAGATCCCCTGAAACATTACAAGTCATGGAATTTCCACATTTTTCTGGGTTTTTACAATGTATTCACCCTGTTTTTTCTTTAATCTCATACCACCATTTCTTCCCAGCTCCTTAAGGCTGTGAGACATTGACATCCAGGTAAAGCATTTTTGTTATTTTGCTGGTTTGTACCACTAGAGCGAGCCCTTCTCTTGTCTGTAGGTTGACATTTTGAACTACTGCTGCATCTTGTCCCACTTTCGCACACCTTTGATATCTACCTTTGAGATCATTGTGCCCATTATATGCTATTGTATAATGTCTCACAGTACTCAGCTGTGATACAAATTCCATGAGTCATATCAACTGTAAATGATGATACAACCTTCCTGTGATATCCAGTGTTCACCAATGGTGACAGGTGCCAGAGTTGCTATAGTACAAGCATTTAGCTCTTTTGTATCTTGAACTAGAAACTCTCCTCCAAAATTCAGATTTATAAAGTGATTAACAAGTAGTACAAGCATTTAGCTCTTTTGTATCTCATTTAACTCTTTTGTATCTTTTAGCTCTATTGTAACTAGAAACTCTCCTCCAAAATTCAGATTTATAAAGTGATTAACAATGGAGTCACAGGAAGCATTTTGCATGGTCCTGCAGCTCTCACTTGCAGTTTGTTCTTTATAGGTATTTCTTCTGTACTCTCACATAATTGTGGACTTCTGACATCTTTTAAAGAAAATAATGTGATTGCTGGAAAATCTTGATTAAGACAAAGACCACTGGACATCCCAAAGCAAATCAGAGTTCAGGTGCTGACTCTTAAACAGGAGAAAAGAAAGAATGTTGTAGATGGGTACTTAATTGTAAGCACATACATTCACAAACAAACATCATGGGTAGGTCTATGAATGCATCACATTCATAGGTGAACATATACATAGGTGTTCACCTTTGTGTGCAAAAGACACCACGGTAGCATGCAGAGTCTACTGTCAGGTTTTCTATTAAAAGATGATTTAATGGCAGATGGAAACAGGGACTGGTGCCTAAGTGAACGGAATGGAGAAGCCAGACAAGCCTCTACAAAAACTCAATATTTTTGCCTTGATGTCATTCCAGAAATCTTTTTTGGCATCTCCAGGCCTGTACTGCATATGGCCAGTGACATTACCATCCCACATGGGCTGAGAGATTAAGCATTATCTTCATGCTGGAATTTGTTTGGGATCAACTTGGTGCTCTTCCTCATAACTCACAACTAGAGCAGAGTGGATGGGGGGCCAGGTGATGTCCAGAGGTCCCTCCCAACCTCAGCTATTCTGTAATTCTGAACACACTCAAAAGGCATATCAAAGATTAGTGATATGAGACAGTAGATAATCTGTCTCTCCCACATGGCTGTTCCATAATTTGATCATTTTGTTTGGGACTTTTGGAACTAAGTCTAGGGTCTTTGGTTTGGAGACAGAACAGTTGACAGATTCAGGTCTATTAGAGTGTTAGATGAATGAAAAAGAGTATTTATTCACCAAATACCATAACATTACACTTAGAATAACCTCAATGAAAGGGGTTTAAAACAAATAAAAGAACGTATTGCTCTACAGAGAAGGTAATGAAATTTGGAACTTGCTGTCATAGGAAATAATAGATGCAGCCAGTGTCAGCAGGTTCAAATTCATGGCTGAATGAACAAGTAAAGAATAAATATATACTGAAAGGAATGGGCAAAGAGAGACATGTTGGAATCCTTAATACAATAAACGTGAACTCAGAGAAGGAGTGATGGGAGAGGATCACAGCCAGGGATCAGGCTTCTGTGCTCTCCCGAAATATATCTCTGATCATCCATATGAGGACAGGTGGTCTACATTCATCTTTCCAGAAAAGCATGACCTACGTTATATTCTTATCATTGATCTCCTTTGACAGGCATAGTTCCACTCCTGAAACTTTTAAGAGAGGATCAAACAAAAGATGTGATTAATAAATGGCAAAATTGAAGGGAGGAGGAAGAATGAGCATAACAATGCAACAAAGGTTTATATGCAAAATATGTTTTTTTACAAGCTTTAAAAAAATATTATTTAGATTATTAAATCCATGAAGAGATTTTTTTTTGCTGTAAATGACATGTGTCATTCTTGATTTGTGCCACCCTCAGGAGGTCTGATATACACAATCACAGGACTAGGAAAAAGGAACTTTTTCAGAGAAGAAATAAATAATTCTGGTATATTAGCTCAAAAGATAGCAGAACAAGCTCAAGACGTAACAGAGCAAATATACTGCAATACCATACAAACTAAACTTATTTTGTTTACCTAAAAGGTTCTTTAATACATGATTTTTTCTGTGTTTGGTTGGTTAGTTATTTTTTATGCCATGTGTATTTCCTATATCACTAAGGGAATTTGTATTATTTTGTTTCCACAATGTAGGAAAAGATATTTTTAAAGGTTTTCTAAAATACAATTTTAAAATTGCATATAAAGATTTCTGTAGCATTAATTTAAAATGATAGGTAAAATTCACTAATGATTTCTTTCCTTGTGACCATCCCAGGCTTATGCCTTAAAACCATTGCATCTATACTGTCATGCATTCTTTGGAAATATAATATGCAAAATTCTAATTTGCTAACGACAGAAGAAGGCTGCAAATTTTTGAATACTACCCTTAAGAAAGAAATGAGCAAAGAAAGGAAGGATACATAGCAAAAGAAATTCAGTCAAGTGCAAAGCACATATCAGGGGATAAAATGAAAGAAATAAGGATAGCATTATTTTAAGGCAGAAAAGTATTTTGAAGACAAAATGGGAGCAACTAGGACAATATTAAAAGCATTGTTTTTCTCTACACAAGAAAGATTATGATACTTAATCCCTATAGAGTAGTTTCTTAATCTAATAAACAGATTGATTGTGAAATAGTTATCTAAAATAGGAGAGGGGTTTGAATACATATATACAAAATTGAAAATAATTTTCATTTTCAGTAAGCTGTGATGTCAGCTGTTTTGTGCATTTCTGGCAGCGTGGCCTTATTGTTCCCTCAGTTTCCATAAAGCATAATACATTCAAATCAAGAATTTATATAAAATATTTGGATGCATCATTTTAGCTTAAGATAAAAACTAAAGAGGTGGAATTTCTGTGATTTAGGTTTACACTTAGCTAACTATTGCATCACTCAGTTCCACTCTATAACTTAATCAAAGAAGAAATACTGAAAAAAAAAAAGTACAAATGGTGATTTTAAAAAAAAGTACAAAATTCTGATGAAAAAATATATTCTGGAAGATTTCTGGAGTTACTGCATAAAGCAATATTTGGGCTGCCACCATAAGACTAGGATCAGATTCAGTGAAATATTATGTATATAGGGTTGTGCTGTGATTTTTTAGAAATATTATTAAATTTTATTTTAACCTATATTCCCCCTCTTCTCTCCAATTTATAAATTTTAATTTTTTTTCTGCAGTAAACTGTCTACCATTGAGAATTTGTATGCAGTTTACCCAAATGCTTTATTCACCTTGATTTCTCTAGTGGATAAGAATTTTAATAAATCTGATTTAGCTAGCTACCACAACTACATTTGCATTTGCATTTGCTTTGTGCTGTCAAAGTAGTTTAACACAGCTGAAACATCCCAGTGAGTCTAACAATGTGTCTTTATTCACAACATTGCAAGCCTCAACCAGGCTGGTGTCTCTGTGCAAAGTGCTCTGAAAATACACAGGAGGTGATAATCCCAGCTCAGAGAAATTTGTAATGCAAAAGTGAAACCACAGTATCAATATAAAGCAAGAAAGAGAAGGAAGAAAAGAAAAAAAAATAGCCCTTTCCCCCCCCACATTATTTTTTAGCTTAATAAAATTAAAGCAGGTAAGTATCATGCATAACATACATGATCTATACCTATAAAAAGAGGCCCAATTAAATGAGTATAGGCTCCATTGCTTCATTATAATTTCCCACATCTCCTGTTTTTTCTCAGCCATCAGCACATAAGTACCATGCCATGTACTGTACTAATATAATTCCTTCAGCATTTCTGTCTTATCTTGAAAAATGCAAGCTTCACTTTGCCTAGTAATTAATCTTTGAAGTTGTTGATAGCTGCTTGTACAATATATTTACCAAATAATTGGAAAGCAGCTTTTAATGGGGTTGGTACTTGCCTTACAGCTTAATATCAGGCATGGAAACAACAAAGAAAGAGCCTTGAGTCCACAAAGTGAAGCTTTGTTGTCAATAATACATTGCTTTTCTTGAATAGTGAAATTTCACCAGACATGGTATCTAGTCCAAAATGCCACCACATAAATAACTGTGAATACTTAGAATCTGCCTCTATTATTACTGGAACTGAACAGACATTTTATCAACTTGGAATAAAATTTAAAATAAATATTAAAAAGGTTTTTTTTGTTTGTTTTTAATAATATATTCTTTTCATGTTTATTTACAAATTCTTAATTCAACGAATTAAAAGTGAAGATTATTTCTACAGATCGTTTCATATCGAGAAAAGTATAAAAAGACTCAAAAGAGTCCTGTCTCTTACTTGTTCTGAAAGGCACAGTGTATTTCTTAATCTCTATAAATATTGCTGCAGCACACCCCAAACCTTCCTCCCAGACACACATTCCCCATGCCATAACAGTGTAAGACAAACAGGATATCCTTGCCTTGACTCTTTTCCCTAAGGTCTCTCTCTGACTTCACCAGTTTCTTAAAACCTGTTAGGGATGCTGCAGGTCTTGTGGGTCCCTGTGTGTGATCTGCTCCCAGAGCTCCCAGGTGACATGGAAGAGGGGTGCTCCTGAAGCAGAGAGCTCAGGCCCTTCTGGTGGGACTTGACCAGCCATGGCATTTCAGGCACACTCTTTCCAATATTCATGCCATCCAGCCCAGGGGAAAGTGGACAGTAGACCACAGGTTGGGATTGGTAGTTCTGTTTGACACATTGGATCAAAAAGTTGGAAATACATAGTTGTACTCCATATGAAATAAATTGAGATCTGAGCATGCCAGTATTAGCAGAGGACACTGTAATGGAAACTGCTAAGGAGACTGTAAGGAGAACAAGGTCACATCAGCTGTTCCCCTGCAGATTGCCTATGGATTATCAGGTCTGAAACCTCCCATGAGCATATACCACACCTTTCAACTGCAATCATAGAAAAAAGAGAAGCATGGGACAAACCACCTTTGAAATTCACACTGAAGTTCCAGAAAATTGCTGCATTGAAATTACTTTATACTCTTAGATTTCATTTTGTGTCTTTGGGGGAACACATGTGTGTACATCTCCTCCTTTTATTATTCAGCCAGTGAATTTAAGGTTATATATTCTGAAACATTAACTGAGATTAATATTTCTTAATATATAGAGTTCTTTTTCATAATTTGCTTTCAGAAGATGATATCAAGAGAAAGTTGTGAAAGTATCACTGACTTATGGCAGGAGGTGAGCTACTTTGGCAACACCTCTCCCACCTCCCTCAATAGGAAGAAAAACTAAAAAACAGAGAGGCTGGCAGAATCAACAGATTGATGTTTCTCATCCTTTCTCTGTCTACATAAAATGGAGTGAAAAACCTGAATTATTCTTACATCTGAAATGTATGCTTTCACGAAAGTGAAGTTAAGCCTGTATCCTAAAATTGAACAGTTACTGCAACAAAATGCTTGCATTTGTCCCTTCAATACAAAGGAAAAAATAGAGCACAAGAAGCTGAAAGGGTTGTAGTTCTTTTTTTCCATGTACAACCACTCAAACAACTCTGGTCTGAGACATGAATATTTCAGAAAGAATACCTAGTAACATCAGAGACTGATGGAAGTGTCTGAGTATGAGGAATAAAAAACCCAGTAACTCTGAATGCTACAGTAGAGTTGCTCTGCTCAGCAGGTAACTACTGAACTTTGGAGTACCATTCTCACAGCTCCCAAGTGACTCCTGACCAAAGGAGAAAAATCTGAGGGAAAATGTAAGACGGCATCTTTTTGAGCCCAGAACAAAATGAAACAGGTAACTTGAAATAGAGAACTTTCTCTTTTTCTCAAAGAGAATAATACATTGAACACATGCTGGATTAAAAAAAGACAAAACAAAACCCCAGAAAAATTACCTTTCCCGTTCTGAAGCTTTCTTCCTTTTGTTTTGCTACATTCCTCTGGCTTCCTCTTTAGACCTTTTTACATATTTGCTTTGACAAAATACAATCTTCAGTGTGAGACCCTTGTCCTAAAGGAACATCTCTATTTTTCAGTATTTTCTCATATTCTTCCCCCTGCTTTTAGTTCTGTGATTAGAGAGGTGTGTGTCTAATTTGTCAGGAAGGCATGAGTTCTTCAACTAGGACTAAAAGAAAATTTTGCTAATTAAATTAGGTTAATCAAAAGTGTGAGTGGAAACATCCCCTCTTAGATCCTTCTATATCTAAAACTTTGCCAGTGCATTCCCTACTTGCTTAAATTATCTTGCCATCATTGCCTGCATTCATATTTTTAGGGGGATCAATAAGCTTAACACATACCCCAATGATAAAAAGACTTCTAATTCTTAGGCTGTACTGTCTTTTAGTGTGATCTGAAGACTTTCCTCAAAACACTTCTAGTGCACTTGTAAAAGAATAAGTCTAGCATGGGAAAAAAAAAAAAGAAAAAAGGAAATTCAGTAAATCCTACCTATCATCATGTGGGCAGAAAAATGCATCCTGCTTCACACCTGTACATTCCATAGATTATTTTTTTTTAGAACTTATAATACCTTTAATATTCAACATAATTCACCACCTAATGGAAGGTGAATTCTTGGGATGATGGTGCACGGAATAGCACCATCATAATTTTAGCCCTGCCCATACTACTCAAGGCTTTGCTCCCCTGTGAGCAAACCTGGGACAAAATGGCTACAGATTTGGGAAAGAGATAGTCCACAAGAACCTGGAGGAGTCCAAAGACACTTAGCTCAACTGACAAATCAGTGAGTTTAATTGATTCTTTGATCTACAATGCAAGAACAGCAAAGCTAAGTAAAGACCTTGGTTTTAGCATCCAAGGAACACAGATAACACATATTCACCTTTTCTGAGATCTCAGCTCAAATAATAGATAACTTATATTATTGGAACCTAATGTCTTCTGTGCACATGAAAGTTTTTAACTCTTTCAGAAAGTTAAGAGGTTATTATGTTTCAATAACAATAAACATTATGTTCAGACTAGAGCTCTAGGGAAAATAGGTTTCGTAGCCAAACCAAGGAAAGCTATAATAGGTTATTTTGATAACCTTTGTTTGGAAATTAATGACACAAAATTTGATGTGTGTTTCAATTTAGAAGTTTGCAGCACAAAGACTAACTTTGTTTCTTGAAATTTAAAAGGTAGAAGTAGCAGCATAAACTAGAATTAATGTGTTTATTGAACTAGTTCATATTGAGAGCCAAAAATTATGAGACAAACTCATGAGTATGCGTTGCTTGAAAACACATCATTGAGTTATGAAAAATTTTATCCATTATGTTCAGAGAGATATTTTTATCAATTACTTATGAAAAGTGCTTAGTATTTTTATTGGAGAAGTACAAACTATACCTTTTCTACTTGTAGGTGAAATTGTTGTCTGGTTAGAATATTACTGAAAAGCAAGGAAACTGATGTTATCTGCAAACTTGACAAGACATATTCCAGTGAACTCCAATAAGTCACCTCATCCAGGTATAAATAAAATATCTCAAACAGGACAGATCCTCACTTTACCAGTCTCCAAGTAGTTTCTAGACCATGAAATGCCAATCATGTTTTCACCAATGTTTGTCCTAACTAGACAACACACATTAAAGTAAAAGTAAAACTAACAGCAGGAGATTTTGCAGTCTGATTAGGTGAATTGCACCAAACCTAGAGTTGAAGTCAGTTAGAGGAGAAGGTTTGTGAAAAAACAGCATCTATGAAGTCCTTTCCAGATGTGGGTGTATAAGCCAATGGCAAAATACTCACTAATAATTATAAACATATCCTTGCTTCTGTTTTGTCGTTCCATAAACTATTTGAAATAGAACTCAATGTGGGAGATAATCATTACATACATTTCACAGTTTCCTGTGAAACTACCTCTCTTACAACTAACTATATTTTACAGTACAATATACTCTGCCACTTACCTTTTTATAAGCAAGTTGCTTTTAAAGTATCTGCACATAATTTGGCATAATTTTTATGCAGTTCAGCACAATGTGATTCAATTGGCAGTGTTTGCTCTGTGGAGATGATTTAAGCCTGAAATGCAATTACCATTAATCCCTGGAGGGTGTGGTCCTTCCAGGTCAAGGGTAAAACCATTGGCATAAGAAGCAAGAAATCTGAACGAATTAACAGTAGGCTTTTTTTTAAGTTTCATGTTGCTAAACAAGCATTAGTATGTTAAGCTATTGTTTATTGTTATCTTTGAATAGGAAATTCTAAATTTATCAAACTTGGAACTATTTAAAAAAAGAATTAATTTTAATAAGAATATGATACATTTGAAACACAGCAAAAAAAAACCCAACAAACCCATATTTAAAAAAAAAAACCACAAAAACCCAACTCAAGTATTACTAATAATGGAATAAATATGCAAGTCCTAATAGGTCTGTAGCACTGCCAGAAAAAAGCCCAGTAGCCAAGGAGAGAAAAAAATAGAACTGTAACACGTTGCCAGTCACTGATAGTTCTCCAGCATACTGTGATGGTGTCAAAGAATATCCAAAAGCTAAAGCAGTTTGAGATTATTAATTTAAACTAATGCCAGAAATATATGGGGCTCATATCTATGTCTAAATTACTTCATAAGGTCCATTTGATAGCCAGTGTGTGCAAATAAATATTCTTGGGATGTTATTTGTTTATGCTGTTTTGGATTTCTGTATTATTAGCTATGTTTTTGCTGCAGAGTGGCCATCCTATTGTCTACAAAGATACAATTCAGGAACTGGATAAGACAGAGTAATATGGTTTTGCCCTTTTAATGCTTTTTCTACAGAAGATATTACAATATATAAAAACCCCACAAAGTAACATATTATAAGTAGTGAAAATATCTGGACTTAAATTTTCAAAACCTACAGAGAAGATTTTGACATCAATACTTTAGATTCATTTGCCCTCTTTGAAAATGAGGTTTTCAAATCTACCCAAAAGGAAAGTCATTCCATTATGTACTGTCCAGACAAATCCTTTTTTTTTTTTGGTTAGTATTTTAACCAAATAAGCAATAAATTGGATACAATCACGGTGAAAGTGTAAGAATAGTACAAGATTTTTTAATTTAGGATATGCTTATTATATGTCCCTCATTTTTTTTACTCACAAATAGAAATAATCTTAGGCTATAGATAGGAATTTTTGCTAATTTACAAATCAATGGGTCTCTTCTTCACAAACAGGACCTACCTTTATTCCTGAGAAACAGTATAGTCATTTTACTAAACATTTTTAAAGTAGTCAATTAACTCATTTCACCTATAATTTTTATGTGTCAGGCATTCTCCCTCCAGTGGGTCTGTTCTTCCCATCACTGTTCCCAACACGCAAAGCTTTTCTCATATTGCATTTTATTTCTCCATTCATTGTTCCAGATGCTGACTTTGAAGCACCACTTTATATACACTCTGGGGTAGTTGAGAGTTGAATCTTCTCATCACAGCCCCATCCATGACTATTCACATCCTTCTTGCTAATGAAGCAATCTAATCCCTTCAGTGGATGCAATGTTGCTCTCAATCTAAAATTCTCAAGCTGGAGAATGGAAGTAAGAAACTCTGACAGACACTCAGTTCATCTACTGATGCCCCTATAGCTTGATCACAGAAGCTGCAGCATTTGATACAAAAGCCATGAGAGCTTATGAGAGATCGCTGGAAAACATGATCCAGTTAAAGCCAGTTTGTACCAATCGAAATTGCAGACATAACGGACCTTAAGAAATGCACATTTCAAGACATGAACCCTACATGTAAATGTAAGAGGATATGAGATTGGGAAGGATATCAAGCATGAGGACAGGAATATATATTGCAACACACTCTATTAAGATTTTTGTCCTCTTATTGGCACATTTCAAAATGAAACAGGGACTTCTGTGAAGTGAACAGTAACAGTAATCTTATTCCTATTGAACATAACAGAACATTAACCACATCGATTACTTTCAACAAGCAAGCTCACTTCAAACTAACAGCTAATAAAGATGAGTATTTCTGCAGGTTCCTCTGAAAATTGAAGAAAACACTGAAAGCACAAAAATATTTAAGCATGTTTTTAGAACTGTCCGCTGAAAGAATGACCTGAATGCTAAACTACTTCCAATTATTGTCTGAACTGTGTTAGCAGATGGTAGCTCCCATTCATTGATCTTCAATGTGTGATATGGCAGCAAAAACTTGTCAGAATCTTAGTCCTAAAGAGGTTGCAATGAAAACAAAGTGAGACAAAGGGGAAAATGTTAGAGAAAAGAAATCTTCATCAGATCCAGAATTCATATTTACGAACCACAGAACTATAGCCTTCTGGTTCCCTTGTTAGTTCCTAGAATACAATAATATTTCTGACTCAATAATCCCCTTCACAAAAAAAAAAAAAAAAAAAAAAAAAAGGGGGCAATATCTGGAAAGATTGGTTGCAGGCTCTTACACAGGAGCATGGTATTACATTTGAGCTTTATTGAGAGGTAAAAAAAGGTGATGGAAGAATCAAAATCATTAATCTCCTAAGGGACCATATTTCTCATCATCAACCTCACTATTTACAAGGTTTTGAATCATCTCCTTACCCCCAGTTCTTCCCTTACCCCCAGATAATTTCACTTCGTAGCTAACGTTCAGTGTAAGCTAAACTTCTTTTGGTAACAACATAACATGATAACATTATGCTAAGGAGTTCTTCATGGACAAACTATTTCAGAAATTGGATTTTGTACAAACTCAGTGTTTACCAGGATTCAGGATTAGGTATTCTGAAAAGTGAACGCAGAGAGAACAACAATTGTAATCTCATCAATAGAAGAATCAGAATTATTTTCCGTATGTGGTTAAAAAAATCTTTTACATATTGTGTGGACAATTTGGTATTCCTCTACTTTGTGTTAGCTCTATGTCTTGGAAAACTTGCCAAGTAATGAAATACTGGCATTTGCAAGAGTAGTTGGATATCTGGCAAACTGCATATGTTTGAAGAATTTGATTCAGCTTTAACTTGCAGCTGCTGCTTATACAACCATTCTGCTGTGTTTGTAGGTCTCTGATGTATGCAAAAGACTGATTATAGTTTGGCACAGCTCCTGGTGGTTTAACTAGGGGGACATTTCCCTTAATCTCACCTGGCAGTGAAGTTGCAAATGAGCCACAATATTTGAGTCTTAGCAACCGTGGTTTGTAATCAGTGATTCCAATTATGGGATGAGGGAATACTAATTGACCGCCAGCTGTCAGAGCAAATGGGCAGGGGAAAGTTATTAACTTTCTGTCTTGACCCTCAAAAATGTAATATAACAGATATAGGTAATTTTTTTCTCTCTTTTGGAAATGAGAAAACAAGATTAAAATGGTCTTTCTTATTTGGTCAAGAAAAGACTACAATTTAGTTTATCTAAAGAAATATTTGGGAGGGACTGAATATGACTGTGGCAGGTCAAGAACCAATATCTAAAATCCTTTATTAACTACGAGATGTGTAAAAGCCCTTTATTTATATTTTGAATAGAGTTGCTTTACCTAGAGATACGTTCCTGATGGGAAAAAATATATAAATGCATCAATGAGTACTTAAGAAAAAATAGAATATATCACTAAGAATTTTCAAAATAACTTGATCTGATGTGTGAACCAAAAGTTCTCATTTTCTTTCCACTATCAAGTTTTATGACCATGAATTACTCATCTCAGTGCCTTAAGTCTGTGTATAGCAGGAAACTTCTTTTATATGTCCCTGTCTGATTACCTAAGCAATCTATGTTTTCCATTTTTTTTTGTTAAGAAACTATTTCAATTTATTTTCAAAATTAGTCATTTTGACTGAAATCAAACTGTATCTCCTTTAGTTATTATATTGCCTCATGGTATTTTTAGTTCCCACACCCTCTTTTAGGATAAGATGTCCTGTACAAGGTGTCAAATGCCTTTTCTGTGATATGCCAAAATATGTCTTCATAGAGTAAGACAAAACTTTGCTTCCTGAATATATAGTTCTTACAAAGAAATCCAACCCACTAAGAATGGAGATTTGACCTACAGTTTCTAACAAATCCCAAACAAACAAAAAATCAAACAAACATGCTTCTCATTATCACAAAGACTGAAATAATTCAGTGGTTTTAATAACTTGCATTAATTTGATTTGATGCAAAATTAACATTACATGGTCCCATTGGATAATTGCCCAAAGAATGATGACACCATTGTATAAAAGGGGATTAGAAATGGCACAATGTTTCGATGGAAAAGTTTCTTGGGCAAAAAATGTCACCAGCATTAAAAGTAGTTTTTCTCCTTATAAAAATTTGCAATATAGAGTTGTCACATAGACTGTTGTACAGTCTGGTGAAACAAAAAATATTGAAAGAGAATATACAAATTGTTGTTAAAACCACATAATGGTAGCTATATCTTGCCCATGAATAAAGGGATTCAGATGGTGATTTGTGTTTATAACACAGAAATAAAAAGGTAACAACAGAATTAAGACAAAAAAGAGGTGATGATTTTATATTGTGGGAAAAACTTTTGCATCCTCCAAAGAACACATTTTTTTAATAGATATACAGCTATGCAAAATTAAGCAGGATATGTAGCCTCTCTTAAAAAAAAAAGAAGTCAGCAAGTGTCAGAAACTGGAAAGGGTAATCTGTCTTGGGACATCTTAGATTCTTGGAATGTGCATGACAAGGGTGGGTCAGGTCTTTCTCTGGTGAGGTGGTTCCCTGCTCCACACACCCTGTGGCCAAGGAGCATCTGTCAATCAGAGCATGCTGGAAGCAGCCCCCCAATGTTGTCTAACCCAGGCCCTGAGTGGCCAAGTGACAGGAAGTCCCACCCGGGAGGAAGGCCCATGATGGGCCATGGATTGTTATCATCTCTACAAATCTAAGGGTGGCTCACCACCCTTAGATTTGTAGAGATAATAACAATCCACGTGATTTATGTGATAATATCCTTGTGATGGCTCACCACAAGGCAAGCGTGTTGATCTGTAACTCTACCTTTTTCTTGAGATTTTCTATCCATTACATCTCAGGAACCTAGGAGCTGGTAGTTATATTTCTATGTTTCTGTCTTTCCTGTCATGCTGTTTTTCTCCTTTTCTTCTAACTCTCTTTTCATGGAAAATAACATTGGATGGGTTTAAAGGATGCTAAATTTCATGGGCTAAGTCAATACTGTGATAAGTGTTTTATATTGTACTACATCATTTACACAATTTCTTGATTTTCCATAGTTTTCCAGTAAACGTTTGTGTGATTTTTACCTCTTGATAATATCTGCTTGGTATTTCTCCTGTTCATCTATCCAGAGCAAAGGAACTTTGGTTTAGGCCATATATAAAGTGTCCAGAGTGTAACAGCAAGCCATTGGGAAATAGGATAAAGGAGGAAATTCAGCTTTTCCAAGTTGTTTGTTTTGACTCCCCTTCTTTCTTCTCTATTTTTTAAGAGTTTTTCTTTGAAGCAGGTAATACCTCCTTTAGTGGCTTTAGCACTTCCTCTCCTTCCCATGGTGATAGTCCTTCTATATTTTCTTCTATTTTATTTGAAAGTTATAAATCTCATGATGAAAGCTACTGTTGTCACTTTGTGTTTTAAATTCAGTTGTAGGTTGATAATGGTAATCATTTATAAGGTAACCTATACTAATGACATTTTTTGTGGCAATGGTGGGTTGACTGGCTGGCCATCAAACCCACTCCATCACTCTCCTCCTTGGCTAGACAGGGGAGAGAAAAAGCAATAAAAGAATCTTGGCTTGAGAAAAAACAAAGGGAAGGGTCACTCATTGATTGCCATCACAGGCTAAACAGAATAGGCTCAGGGAAATTATGCAAATTTACTACCAATCAAATCAGAATAGGATATTGAGAAATAAACCCAAATATGAAAACATCTTCTACCTACCTCTCCCTTTTTCCCAGACTCATCTTCACTGACAGCTTCTCTACCTCCTTCTCCTAAGAAGTGCAAAGGGACTGGAATGGGAGTTGTGGTCAGTTCATCACACATTGCTTCTTCGTCCCCACATTCTTCACCTGTTCCAGTGTGAAGTCCTTTGTTTGGGAGACACTTTTCCAACAGTTCTTCCCAAAGACTGCAGTCCTTCATGAGCAGCTCCAGCATGGGTCTATTACATTGGGTGAAACTGCCTGCAGTTCTTCAGAAATAGGCTGCTCCACTGTGGCTGCTTTCCATGGGGTCATAAATCCTGACAGCAAGTCTGCTTCAGCATGGTTCCACTTTCTGTGAATCAACAGGTCCTGCCAGGCACCTACTCCAGCATGGGCTCTCCACAGAGTCATACTCTCCTTTGAGATACACCCACTTGTTCATGTGTTGTATCCTCCATGTGCTGCAGATGGATTTCTGCTTCAACGTGGACCCCCTTGGGTGCAAGGGAACAGCTGCCTCACCATGGTCTTCACTGTAGGCTGCAGGTGAATCTCTGCTGTAGAAGCTGAAGTATGTCTTCCTCCTCTGTCTTCAATGACCTTGGTGTCTGCACAGTTGTTTCTCTCACACCTTCTCACTTCTGTCTCCAGGTTTTGCTAAGCAGCAGATTTTTCCCTATTCTTAAATATGTTGTCATAGAGGCTCAGCTTGGACGAGTGGTAAGTCTGTCTTGTACCCAGCTGGTATTGGCTTTATTGGACTTAAGATAAGCTTCTGGCATCCTCTCACAGTAGCCATCACTGCAGTTTTTGTTACTACTGAATTCTTGACTTGTAAGCCCAGCAGAGTTTGAAAGAGACTACTCAGAGAAGAAAGTAGATTGTTATCATCTCTACAAATCTAAACTCTGTGTGAATAAGGATGCATATAACTGGAATTTGAAACAAAGATTGTTCCAAACCTCAGGTTTTGGAACCTGAGGTTCCAAAACTTAGGGGACAAGATAGGATTAATGTAATTACTTAGGGGACAAGATAGGATTAATGTAAATAATTAAAGTGGGTTTGGTGCAACAGCAAAACAGCTGTTCTGTCCATAAGCCATTACTGTTGCTATTTTCTTCTTGCTAATGCAGTTAATATTTTCTTAGTTGTAATTTGCAAAAAAGAATTCTAGAAGCCTCAGGGTTCAGCTAACATATAGTATAATCCTTTCATTTAACATGGAGATTGTCCGGCTGAGAGGTAATGCAGTAAACATTTATAAAAATATTCCTGTTCAAATTTCTGTGAAATATGAATGAGTCTGGATCTCAGCCAACGATGTAGAATTGTAGAAAAAATTCCCTGGAGTTTTAAGATTTCTGGAACAACTGCTCCAGTTTTTGTTATGCACCCAGGAAATAATTACTAGATTTGGATCTTTGGTTTGATTCCCTTTCATCCTAAGTTTGCTGTTCAGATACTACTTGTCCACTATATAGATGGTAAAATGATGATGGAGAGAATAAATTACAAAACAGAAAATTTCAGCAGGCAAATTTATGAAGAAGAGTTAGATAATTTCTGATTGAAATAGTTCAATATGGTAAAATTATGCATGTAAGAAAATGTGGCTTTATTTTCAGAGAGTGCAAGTTTCCCTGGCTTTCAATTATGTCAACAGCTTTCTTGAGTGATTCAGCATTCTGAAAACCAAACCATATTTAGTTACTGAAATGCAGATTTATATACAGGCTTTTGGGCACAGTGTACAAAAACACATCTTGTAAGAACTCAGTCATCTCTATTTCTAGTCTTTGCAATTAACATTCTTTTTAATGCTGTATTTCTTACATTTTTATTTCACAAATTGTACGTAACTGGGGCTAGGATTGAATTAATTTCAACTATCATTATGAAAATGATTGAAATGCCTAAATGAGATCATAGATACTTTTCAATCTGGAAAAGGGAAAAGCTTCCTTTTTTCCATGCTAATAATGGAAGCCTTCAATAGAGAAAATGCAAGATGTAGAACAAAATGGTAGATAATGCAACTGGTTTTATTCTTCCTTTTCTCCTTCCAAATCATGCCTAAACGAAATTACATATTCAGCATGTACTGTTGTCAATAGCTGAGAATTCTGTGGGTGCTATTCTAAGATGGCAAGCTTATATTTATGTATGAGTATTTCTCTTCTAATAATATGTAATGCAGGATTAAGACATAGGCTATTTTAACAAATAAAGAAGCACTGAAGTAAAAAATTTAAACACTCTTTAAATAACCATCAGGATTCTATTTTCAAATTTCACTTGGTGTTATATGAAGCTTTGACTACTGACTTTTTGTTCAAAGATTCCAAACCTTTACTCTTATTAGTGATTCAAACCACAGATGAAACTGAGGTTGTAAGTCAAAAAACAGAAAAATTCTTGTATGCAATAAACAAATCCAATAGAAAACAAAATATGCTTCTACGCCTTTCTTCAAAAAGCTCTGTTCTATGTTCCTTCTATGTTCCTGAACTAATTCTTCTAGTCTATCTTATGATTCAAAAGTTGAGAAATACAAACTTCCTTTTTGTGCTCCCTTTTTGCCTGAGCACTGAGGATCTTTAATCTTCCAGAGCTAGACCTTTTTCAGTCTTAAATAAGACACTAAGCTTCCTTGAAATCTGTGACATCATATGAAAACAGCAGAGACACTTTTTGTCTCTCAGAAGCATGTACTTATTAAAACTGGGTTTGATGCAAGAAGGAGTGATGAGCACACAAAAGGGGGAAAAAAAACTAGTGTCCTGAGTGGAAGAAATCCTAAAAATATAGAGAAAAAATAATTAACAAAGGAAGAGAAATAAACAAGTTGTTTTTAGCAAGCACTTTTTGGTAATTACTGGATAAATTTCATCCCTATTTTTCCAGGAGAAACATTCCCTGAAGTGAAATTTCACTAATAAATTTGTATGTAATAAATTTTTTAAAGAACTTTGCTTATGTTGAAGGAACATAATGCAAAATATTTCCAATGGATGCTTGCATTAGAAGAAAATTCACCATTTCTCACTACATGGTTAGTTTCTTTTTTTTTTTCTAGTTATGGATATGAGACTTTTCACTATCATGTGAGAAAGTAACATTCTTTTCTGAGCAAACACTCTTAAGAGCTAAAGTAACAGTAATTAAATGTTTGTAGAGTAGCAGCACATTAGTTTTCTAAGAATACAGGTTCAGATAACTCAGCTTCCCAGTTCACTCATGGGTTCTAACCCCTTAATTGCACAAATCTCACAAATGTTCATTCATTCTGAAGATGATAATTGGAATGGATTAGCTAGTTTCCTTTCTTTTGAAAAAACCCAACTCAAAACTGGACGTGTTTCTAGCATAGTTCAAGCCAAGCTCCCAAAAAGCCTTTGGTGTCCTTCTTTCTCATAATATCTTAAAATATCTTGTGGGTTTTGCAAAGTCAAATGTCCCACTACTTCATCATATCAGACTCAAGGGCATGCAATACAACAACTCAGTACTATTCTACAAAATCACCACTTTTCTGGTGTAGCACTTTCCACTTATTATTTCAAATAATTAGAAATTAGGGGGGAAATAATTTGATACACAAAATAGTAATTTTTTAAGTATGCGAGGCATAAATGACAGGGAAGAGAAGATAAATCAAGTATTTCATGTGCCATTACAAACTTTAGAGATCTAGTCCTTTACCTGGTTGTAAACTCTTACTCAAGACTTGGCCTAAAGACTTCTTATAACTGATCCGTGACCCGTGCATATATATGCATTATTAACAGTTTGTATCTAAATGCCCTAAAGTTGTTGAATGGTGATTTCTTGTAGATATTATCAAATGCTTCTCAAGCTTCCATGTTAGGGGGTAAGAGGAGAACAGAACAGTAGTTTATGGTGTTTTTTTCTCTTACATCACTGTAATGCAGTGTTGCAGTGTAGGAGCACTATGTTATTAGAGACACTGGACATCAGCCCCAGGAAGAGCAGTTGCCAATACCTATATAAGTAATGCTGCATAAATCAAGGATGTATTTGACATGATCTGTTAGCACAAATGTGAGACAGGGAGATGTACTTGCTGCTACTTGCAATTCACAATTATTTTGTGCCCTGATTCATCAAGACATCATAGATCATGTCTTATTGGTCAAATAGACTTCAAGATTCATGTTTTACACCGTGGCACCAGCCGTGTTTGTAGTGGCAGCACTTATAGTATGTAACCTAAAGCTTCTTCTGATTAGTTGATATTCTTAACCAGGTACCAGTGCACAACAGAAAGTTTGCTGAATAGTTGCCAGCCATACACTTGGTGTTCATCATTGTGATTTGACATCCAAGGGAAGATACTCTAAATTAGGTGGATACTCAACATTTCGGATATTTAAAATTCCACTCTGTTAATTCTGTAGTCCTGCCTCCTCCAGCAGCCTTAAGCACAGAATTTTATGCAACAATCCCATGGTTCCACAGTACAGTGTTAATTACCATATTACAAAATTGTCCTGCCACAAAATTATGAACTGCTGAACAAGTATGAAGCTACTCTGCTATTATGCAAAATTATTCCATGGAGTAAGCCCTCAGGCAAACATTCATTCACATTATCTTACATTCAGTTGATGTTCTTGGGCTTCTCTTGGCAAACCTGAGCCTTGCTGGCCCAGTTTTCAGTTCTTCCTGATGCTGCTGCTCACGTTTATACATACACTTTCCACACCAAAAAACCCCATCTCCATTTAGAGAATATGTTTTGATTGCTGAATACTTCCTAGACTCAGATCTCTCTCTTCCAGGGCTCCAGATTTGTCTGTATGGTTACTTCAGCCTGATCAGGAATGTAACACTGCAAGTGGATGCTTAGTTTATATAGGAAGCATGTTGTGAGGCAGAGGCCTTGGAACTGTTGATATATAGGGCAAAGCTGTGATCATCTCCAGGTCAGTTGAGATGCTTCACTGTTTATTCATCCTTTTGCTCTGGCAAAAAATTAGTTTTCTTTGGTCCAAGCTGTAGAAAGAGCCCTCTTTAGCATGTATGGTTGCCATCCCCTTTGTGCGAATTGGCCTGAACTCGGCCCTAAGGCTGATCCATTGCTCCATGTTATTTAGCTGCATAGTTGTAGTCAGCAGGAGCAACATACTCCATTTCCCAACAATAGGTATTTTGATCTTAAATGAATCCTGGAAGACATGTGGGAATGAAGGATAGAGTAGCTTCTATGCAGGCAATCATGTTCTAAAATAGAGGAATTATGTAATCTAATTATATGTATAGACAGGAGAAATGTTCAAGGCCTCAGCTATTGATCTTTGGCAAACATACAGAAATGCAATTGAAATGAGTGGACACTCTTGGGCAGATTAGGTATTCTATCAAATTGTGAGGTATTGAATTACATCCCAAATTAGAGTGCAGGTGTAATCCTTTGAATGGAACAGCAATTCTGTTCAGGAACAGTATATTCTTCTATATGTGTTTTTCCTCTGTGTGTTGAGGGCATATTATCTGGTCTCAATTAGCAAGTAGAATCCAGATCATTATGGCAGAAAAAAATATTAAAAAATATATAACCACAGTCTTTTTGGCACATTGCTTCTTGGCTATATGAATTTCTCCTCTTGCTGCAGCTGGTTTTGATTCATTTCCTTTTTTGTGCCTCCCTGAATCTCTACTTCTCCTATCTAGTTCTTGCAGACTTATAAGGCTCAACTCAAATGACAATGATGTTGACAAAACAAAAACTGCCTTAAATAAGATCAGATTTGACTCAATTTTTTTTTCAATTTCTGCTTGAAAAATAAAGCTCAGTCTCTATGACCTGTCTCAACAAATCTTGGTTTCTATTATCTTCTTTCTCTCTAAATGCATTTTCACATTTTCTCAACCAGAGGTCTTATCATATGTCAAACCACCTTGCCTTCTCACCTAAGAGTATACAAAATTGAGCTGCTTCTCAGTGGAATGGAACAGTTCTCTCTAGACATTTCTCTGTTTTCCACTGGCCCTTTACAAGTCACAATTCTGCAACTAACTGTTTTCACAGCAGAGGGTACAGTGTCTGTTTTGTGATTCATTGGTGAAGAGATGTGAGATCAGGTGAAAAGGTGGTTTTAATGGCCTGTAATGGTAAAGATCAGCAACTCAGTATGCAATTGAGGACTGTTTGTAACACGTGTTTTGGGGGTGGGGGGGGGCTAAGCTATTTCTTTTTATCACCATCAAGACCCCTGTTCTATTCCAGGAAGTTTACAAGCATGAGTTACATTATGAATAGACTCTTTTTCCAGTCCTTCAGTCAGTGATGACTGGTGAGAAAGAACAGCAAAATATCTTCTACAAGAAAAAGGAGCTAATGACTATGTTCTTTGAATAACACTTGAAATATTTTTTCTCTAAAAAAACCAAACCAAGCCAAAGAAAAAAAAAAACACAACCAAAAAAAACCCCCGCCAAAGAAAAAAAAACCACAACCAAAAAAACCCCCAAAAAACAAACAAACAAAAAACCCCCCCAAAAACCCCAAAAACAAAACAAAACAAAAAGAACCCGAAAAAAAACCAAACCAAACCAAACCAAAACAAAACAAACAAAAAAAAAAACAAAAAACACACCACCAAAATGTGTATGTCCAAAAAACGAAGTCATTGCCATGGCAAGTATAAGTGTTGGAAGAGAAAATTCAGCAACACATAAGTAACCATGGATAGAGTAAGGCAAGTAAGGCCATCCAGTATCATGAAGGGTTGCACATAGCTATCATGGAGCTTTGGTCCTATCAATAGGCTGCTGGGAATGGGTGATTTTCATTGCTGAAAAGCAAAATGTTTTAATGCAATGTAAAAATCCCACTTAACAAAGTTTTAAGTCATGGTCCGTACTATTATTGTACAGCAACAATCATTTCAACAATGTATCAAAACTATCAAGACAAATCAAAGTTACAAATACATAAATCCATTACCAAGGCACAAATCAAAGTTACCCCACTGCAAGGTTATGCATATTGGTCACTTAGCAGAGGTCTACTGTCAGTAAAAGGTCTCTCTGCCTTGAGCAGTGGGCTTGAGAGGCATCCCAGCTCAGGAGATTGCTGTCATGAATGCAGTTTGCAAGAAACTCAAAGAGAGCTCGATGAGGCAGTCATACTTACAGAATAAAGTGGTTGGCTTATAGGCAAATGGGAAAGGTATGGATGAGACTTCATGTGCCCTCAGGTTTCTTTGTGCCTTGAAAACTGAGTCTTAGAAGATCCACTCATTATTCATGAGTTATTCCCATGATCAGTGTTCCAAGCGTATGTGCATCAATGCTCACTGTGTCACTCTGCTCCTTTGTGGGTTTTCAGCAAACACATTGGAACTAGAGGAGTTCTTGACCTGGCTATGGCTCAGGTTTTTACCTCCTTTGGAGCCTGAACCCTATTACCACTAGTTTAGTTAAGGGTTCAAATGTACTTCTTATATAGATTAGAGCTTGTGTTGAAAGCTTATGCAGTGAGCTGGAACAGAGAGCAGAGTCAAGTATAAAGAGGCATATATTTATGAGCTAATATTTCAAAAGTAGAAAATAGATACTTTCCTATTTGGACAGCCTGAGGTGATCAGGAATTTTGCATAATTAGCTTGCCATTGAATTTTTCATACTTTGGCTCTCTCCCAGTTCATGGGCTTTTACAGTCAAAATCTTATTATAGGCAAAGGGAACAAACCGAATCTGTGGATCCAGAAATTTACTTTTGCTTAATTAAATTTTTTAATTAGTACAGAAAATTCTCAATGATAATGCCCTTGAAAAAGTTACTGAAGTTGCTAACACCAACACCTCTTCCCTTGTGCTACCCCTATCTGCCTGCGTTCCTGGGCTCTACTGCATCAGCACAGGGTGGTGGCTGCCACAGTGATGGTCGATGCTTTACACTCCTTGCCAGGAGGAGTGGAATGCTTACAGTGGGTGCAGCTCCCTTGGGCCTAAGACCTATCTTAGGACTCTGTGGATCTGTTTGTCTCTTGCACTGGAGGTTCCTTCTGGGGTCCTCATGAGGAATCACAAGGTGCCTCCTCATCCCATGACACAAAGGGCTGTTTGCCCCACTCTGGGTTTGTTAGGTCCTCACTTCCAGCTGACTGGCAGCCTCTGTCAGCTCCCCATGAGCAGCACAATGGAGGAACCAGCTCCAAACAGCTTCAAATGGCTCCAAACAGCTTCAAATGGCTCCAAACAGCCAATGGGGTGATATTCACCCCACTCAGGTGAATATCTCTCCTTGTGACAGCCCTGCCCTTCCCCACTTTACATTTTTCTGAACTAGAAATGGAAGAAATATGACTTGCTGGGTATTGGCCAAGTGAATAAACTACAGTGAGCAGTGGTCACTAATGCCCATGGATCTATGGGAGCTTCCACTCTGTCTTCTGCTTTTTCTTTCTATCTGCTCTCACAGATTCTCTGCAGGATCCTGAAGGCAAGATCCTGATAAAGGAATCTGATAAATCTCAGTCTTGAGGTAAGCCCTCCTTCTTAGCCTTGAGTAGGGAAATATATCTTCCCTATCCACTCCCGGCTCCATAGCTACCAACCAAAGAGTCCCTGATAATAACTGGGCTTGTCAGTGACTCATGGGAACGACAAACTGCTCAGCACATTGACGCACTCGGGGTTTTTAGTACCAGTGGTATACTGTCCTGTTTGCAAGCAAGACTTGTAGAAAATGCAAGCATCCTGACAGTTCTTTGGCTGTGATGGTCATAAGGACAGCAGAGTATTTATAGCACCCTCCAACTCATCTAAAAATACTCTTTCCATTGCTGGAATACCATGTAAGAAAAAAAAAACAAAAAAACAACCAAACCCCCGCCCCCCCCCCCCACAAAAAAAAAAAAAAAAAAAAAAAAACACCCAACCCCCCCCCCCCCCCCAAAAAAAAAAAAAAAAAAAAAATGTAGCACCAAAACTCATTTTTAAATGAAAAGGTCATGGAAAAAAACATGTTTTCCCTAACACCTGTGGAATAGGCTCGCTATATAAAGACTGTAATGTCTTTATATGTTCTTCCAAGTACCCCAGGTGAAGGGCTTTCCAGAATATACATATAACCTCACTTACATGCAAAAGAGTAATAAACACTGCAGTCATCAATAGAAAATTCTGTACTAAGTATTCTTTAATATTTACAGTTTTTTCATGTATTCCTTCTCAAATAGAGTGCTGTTAGACAGATATTTCCATAAATACAGTCCACTTTTATATGCTGTAAGTCTCTATCAGGGCTGATCCTCTCCAATTTTAGGCAAAGATTGTAACACTGACTGTACTGTACTTAAGGAACCATGCACATATAGGATGGGGACAAGAATGTGCTCATCATAACAAGAAATAGCAAACTACGTAATAGGACATAGTGTACTTTCTTTGAGCTTATTCTTGGTAATAAAATAAGGACAGCTTTTATTCAAGATCTCAGACACCATTTTATGACAGGGCCTTTTTTGACAATGTCAAGTCCTGTGTGTTTTCATAATGCTCAGTTATTGCTGAGCAAGTCCTATCCAAAAGCATAACAGAAATGGACGTGTCCTCTCGCTATGTGCAGGGAGGCTGTCACTTATGAGATCATCAATCCTTGCATGTTTTCATTTTGCTTTGTGATTGGCTGATGGCCATTTTTGACACTGTCATGAGATGTATTTTTTGACTATCACCTGCATGGCTGCCTAATTCCTTTGTCACCCTCTAAAAAGTGGCCCCTGATACAACCACAGGTACATATGAGGAAGAGACAGATCCTGTGAGCTGAAGTGGGAGGCCCCAGTGTCTGGGTGCAGCCCTACAAATTTCCCATGCAGTATTAATGGGACAGACTTGGGGCTCTGTGTCCTGTTGCAAGGCACGGGTAACACTGTCTGCAAAAAACTGCAAACCAGTATGAATTTTCTATTTCAGAGGAATGTGTGCATGCAGCCAGTAAGGAAAATACTCCAAGAGTCTGAAAATACCGTGAGAACCTGGAGAAATGGCCAATGGGCTCAGGAGCTGCACACTGAACTTTGATGTGTCACAAGAGGCCGTGGGTGGTATGGGAGATCTCTCCTTACCCACGACTTTGGGTATGTTACAACTAGTTGTAAGAAGATTATGGGATGCAGGCTGGTGCTGTATGTGCTATCTCTAGGTCAATGACCAACCTTCCATAATGTTTCAAAAAGCTCCAGCTGACTAATTGGGAAGGGACAAAAATTAGATGTCACTTGTTTGCATCTGTGCCTGCAATAGCTGAAGAACAGGAAATGGTCACAGAATTGACAGCAGTGCTAAAGGGAAAAAAAGGGAGGAAGCCTGGAGATGATTGTTAGACAACTGTCCACATACCCAGTGAAATTATATCCATGTATTAAAGTTAAATTGATTTTCCAATGTTCTATTTTGTATCTGTACGTAATAACAGCATGTCAGCAGACTGTTTATAACCTTAACTTTTTTAAAAAGAGATTCATTATACTCTTGGGGAGATGAGAAGCTTTGGATATAAATCTTGTTTCTGAAGCTGATATAAGGTGAATTGCCAATCTGAACAGAAGACAAGTGGCATTTTGGTGTGCAAATCAGAATCCTTACAGTTTACAGAAGGCTGCAAAAAAGCACTTAAAAATCCAAGATGGTTGTGTCAGAGGAAGCTGCAGAGTGGTAGATAGACTTAGATTAGATGTGTAATAGTTTTCCAAACAAAATAAGGGTGTTATGTAAATCTTAACAGAGATGAACTAACGAGCTTAAGATGCTGGAACCATTTCTCTAAAAGACATAACAGATTCTGATATAGTTGTGGCTTTTGAAACAATTACACTGGTATCAGCCTATTAAAGATGAAAGAATTTTATTTCAGATTACAAGAAAGGTAGAACTGAGTAATGATACCAGTAGTGATATACCAGTAGTGACTTGACGAAAGTTGTTGCATAAAGTGCAAATTGATCTCTGAAACTGAAGGGCAACTGATGTAGGAACCATTCACAACCACCTAACCATCATATAACTGCATGTGTGCTGCAGCACAGTCCAAAGAAGAGGTAAAGACTACACTTTTATTTGTCCCATCTGGATATAGCATCTGCTCCCAGGCAATCTAATATCAGTTATTCTGATTCTTGCATCAGTTCTTAATAGTTTGGATTCATTGAGAATGCAACTGTGATAAAGATTTTTGGACTGGATTTAATGCAAGTTTTCCACCTTTTTATTGAATTGCTACACTGATAGCAGCTGATAATCCAAGATGGTTTAAATATGTACCTAAAATTCAGTTTGATTTTGCTTCTAAACCACTTCCAGACACTGAATTTAATTACCCTTCTGTCCTCTAGATTAAGAAGCCTTTTATTATCAAAAATATTTTCCCCTTGAAGATAATGAAATTCTTTGAAATTAAGCTGTTTCGTAACATTTTCTTTAGTAAGCTAAGTAGACTGAGCGCTTTAAGTCTTTCATGTATCTGTGAGAACACAAATTTATAAGAAGTCATACAGCAACTTTATTTTAGCAAAGTAAATGTAGGTGTACAGGCATTGGAACAATGGCGAATTCAGATTTCATTACAGCAACTTTTAGCTGTAATTTTAGCGAAGTAAATGTAGGTGTACAGGCATTGGAACAATGGCGAATTCAGATTTTACAATTTCTTCCCTTCAAAGCTCTGCATCCTTTTGCTTTCAGAAAGTGCTCACTGAACTCACTGATGATTTTTAAGACTGTCACAGGTATTTAACTTTCATTTGAAAGACTAACATATTTTTCTAGATTATAATACTGTTGTTTGAGTTTTTTTTAAATTTCATCACCAGTTAACTCCACTTTTTCTCTATTATCAGTTTGTTACAAATATTACTGTCATTTCAGTTTTTCTTAATTTCATCACCAGTTAACTCCACTTTTTCTCTATTATCAGTTTGTTACAAAAATTTATTTTAAAAAATAAAATTGCACATTTTTGAAAGTTATTTTTCTCTCCATCCATCTATGTATTGTGAAATATAAAATGTATACAACTCTGCATCATCATATATTCTTCCTCTTCAGCAATAGCGTGATATGTGCTGAAATAACCCTGATTTATTCCTTGGAGAAGGATGGACAGACAGGAGTTAAGCAGTGGATTTTAAGTCATTTAGTCCAGTGGTGTGTTTCCTTCTAATGTAGACATCCATCTTTTTTTACTGTCCAGGTACCCAATGCAATTTATAGTACATCATAACTTCCCAGAAACACAGCATATTTGTTTTCTTAATGAACTATTGTGTTTCCAGTACAGCACATTAGCTACCAAAGCAGGGAATAGCCTCATCTACAAATATATACAGACAAATGCATTTTAAATCACAGCTCTCAGATGCAAACTGAATGCATATAAATACTTTTCATGTTGGGTTTTTTAAAAACCCTGAATCTAAAGGTGGTAAAATTACATAGATGGTGGGTAACTAAACATGATTCAGAATATTACAGTCAGTTCAATGTTTTGTAAGTAAAGATGAATTCTAATAATGATCTTCAGATTCAAAGTAAATAATTCATAAAGTTCATTAATATTTGGGTCTTTTCCTTTTTTCCTAATTTTTTAAAAATACATTTAAAGTCAGAGTGGAATATTCTCTTGCTTTCAAACACTTTATACACATCATAGCACTAAGTAATTGCTGACTTGCAGTTTCTCAAACCAGATGAGGCTTTTTTCCTTGCAAGCAAAACAAAGCAGCAAATAAACAAAAAATTGCTTTGATCAGAAGAAAGCATGTGTTACGGAAAAAAAGTCAAGGTAAGTGAAAATTTTACACAAAAAACTTTGTAAGAGAAGAAAATTTATATATTTATTAGCAGAGAATTAGAGGAATTAATGGATAATATAAGGATTGTTTTCATAAACAGTAAGACTAGATGCAAGCATATTAAGATGGAAGACTAAAAGAAATTTAATACTCACCTTATTTTAATTTCAATATCTGACCCTTTCCTACACAGGCGAAGGAGTCAGTTTTCATGTACAGTGGGGTTTATTTTATTGTTTCCCTTAAACAGTCTATGACCTGGAATAAAGCACTATTCCCACTTTTTTTTCAGGTAGAGAACAATCTTGGTCTTATAAAAGAAATTAAAATAAAAATATTCCTATTTTAAAGACCAGAGGTATTTATTGTCACTCTAGATTAATATTTCCTATTAAAGTATAGTACAAAGACAAAACAAATTACTCAAAAAAATTTTAGTTAATTTATTCAAAAGCGGGATTTAACAATTATGATCAGGTCCCCAAAGTTTACTGAATGCATGTAATCTTTCTTTTTCTTAAGACATGACATTCAAATTTGAAGTTGTTTATCTCATAACATAATATCAATAATAATGTTTAACTAACTTTCATAGTAGAATAAAACAATTGGCATTTATAAATAATGTACTTCATTCCACTAAGACCAACTTTTGTAACTCAAATAAATGAGGATCCCAATTAACATTTATTTATTCAATAGCAAGCAGTGGATTTGCAGTGAAAAGAAGGCTTGGTAGAAGTACACATGCCTTAAAAAAGAAATCTCTATCTAAAACCAGGAAAGAACTGAAAGCAAAGGCATGGGCTTGCTTCAGTTTCCTCAGTCTCAGTGGCAGTAAAGTACTACTACCTGTTTTGAAAACATATAAAAGGACTCCAGCAAATATCAACATTCTTAGGCATTTGAAGAAATCTCAAAATATGCTGCTGCATACTAAAGTTGTTTTCAGCACTTTGGCGCTAGTTCTTCTCATGCACACACTATTATTCTCTTGCTGTTTACATGGACTTAATTTATTCTGGTTTTCTTTGTTTCCTCACCTTTTTGAAAAGCAAGGACATGTATAGATCTGTAAACCATCAGATACCAATCTTAGGGAAAGATATTATAGCATGGTGTTATTAATTATCCCCTCTTGTACTGGGGAAAGACAATTATTTGATTATTAATGTTCTTCAGGTACATATGTTTTCTGTGCATCTGGCTTAGTTAAATAATAAGACCAAACAGGCCAAAGTTTTCCATTAAAAGGTAGAATTCACAGCTGTTTTCTGTGATTCTGATCTTTCAAGTACAATGTTTTCAAAGTGTTAATTCCTTTGGACAAATCATGTGAATAAAGCTACTTATGTTATACACCTTGGCCCAGGGTGTTTAGTGGCTTATATAAGTACTGTTACAGCAAAGAAAGGAAATTACCTCTTTTTGCTAATACTTGAGCAATAAACTACAAGTGGTTCAACTCATTCATGACTACTAGTTATAACACAGCTCATTTGGAAAGAGTGAACCATTATTTTAGCTTCATAATGAATAGGAATGTCAGATTGATATACCTGTGTATAGTTATTGCGTGCTGCCAAAAGCTAATACACATATTAAGCAGGTTCAAGAGTCTGTAGTTACTGTTACCACAAAATTTCTTTTCCATCTGAATAAAGCTTTCTTGGACAAAAGCCATAAATTGATCTGAAAAGCAATACTGCTTTAAAGAGGTGTAAAACTTAAACAAGTCTAAAATATTTCATAAGAAACATTGGAGATTTGAAAAAACCTGATGCACCACAGCTATAGGATCAGAGCTTGAAAGATGTACTCTTTTTTCACAATCAGCATTTCCTGCACCTCTGCTAATAACCAGTAATGCCTAGTGATGAAGGAGCAAGCTCCTTGTTCACTTTCCAGATAGCCTAGGATCCAGATAGTCTAGGACAGAAATGGACAATATTGACAGTCTAGGCTGGTGTCTGTTTTATACTGTGGGATGCTGCGAAGGAATTGCTATAAACTAAAGTGGAAATTTTTTTCCCTTTTCCTTAAAGCAATCAAAACACCAAAAGACTGCTATTGTTTTCAGAACACAAAATTTAAAACAAAAAAAAGACAAAACAAAACAAAAACCAAAAAACAAACAAAAAAACAACTAAAAAACCTAGGGAAAGCTGTTTAAACAGAGCACGTCAAATTTTCTGTCTGAGACATTAAAATGAAACTTAATCTGTCACATACTAATGATTCCCCATATATGCTGAGCCACTCCTCTCATCTTGCTTTGTAATCCAAAAGTTTTTAGTGTTTTCTTAGGCTGAAAAACCCCGTGTAGTCCTGTCTTTGTTTCTAAGAAAGAAGCTTACTTTTCATGGTCTCTGAGACTTGGCACTCTACATTCCACAAGATACTGAAAATTTGCAGTCTTGCTGTGTCTCTCATTTTCCTTCCCCCTTCATTGAGAAAATTCCCCAGCCTGAACACTCTCAAAGGAATGAGAGACTCCAAGGAATGGAGGTCTCTGTTGCTGCTGTGTAGAGCAATCAGAAGAACAAAACCAAATTACTGTTATAGACACTCAATCCCATCATCTTTTACTGACTATGACACTGCACATGCAATAAGCAAGGAACCCGTTAGTCAAATGATTTTATACCTTCACTTGCACCACTCAAAATTTACTGCTACAAAATAAAAAAAAAGCACGCCATAAAGGACTTTTCTAGTTTTGCAATATAAAATGTGGAAATCTGAAACTGTGTTAATGCTTTTTTTTTTAAATGTGTGAAAGTAGCAGACTTACAGAGAAGCAAAGACGAATTAAATTTAGTTGAGTACAAATATAAGGTCTATCTGATTTTAGGGTTCTAGAAGTTTTTCTGCGACAAAAAATACAGAAGATTAGTGAGGATAGCAGAAGTAACAGAAATATATATAGTAATGGAGAATTTTGGTTTTCAATCAGTGTTGATTACTCTTGGAATTAACTTAATTAGTTGCAATAAAATAGCTATTCTTTTTGTCTTAACTCTTCATTTTCTGGGAATATGTTATTTTTGGAATAACTCCTTCCCATCTATCTTATATTTCTGTGTTCATAGTTGCAAAAAAAAAAATCTTGATATAAGAACACATTTTACCCAGAATTTTGTAAGGAGAAAAATAAAAGCAATGGCTGTACACATCTGGGGTTTGGAGTTGGTTTTTTTGTGTGTTGGTTTTTTTTTTGGGCGGGTTGTTTTTTGTTTTTTGGCTGGTTTTTTTTAATTGGTGTTTACTAAAGATAATTTTTTTCTGTTTCAAGAATTGCTGAATGACTAGTTACTGCTGAATGCTTCAGAGTAACAGTAGAATTAAATATTGTTATGAATGCTGTTGAACAGGTACCTATGTAACAGACCTATTAAGCACTTCAGTATGTTGCATTAAATTTTAGCTGTCTTTTCTTGGAAGGATTGATTTATGATGGGCTTTTTTAGTAAGAATGTGAATGCTCATTATCTTGATTTTATTAACACACAGGTTTTACCTAAGCAAAAATATATTGATGAAAATAGAGGTACAAGGATGGATTTAGCAGGTTTTTTAATAGCAAAAGACAACTAACTACTCATAAAGACTCAATTTCCATTTTTATTTATGTTCATTTTAGTCTATTAACTTAAAAAACGTCTTGTTCACTACCCAAAATGCTTTCATATTAAAATTATTAAAATATATGAGATGTGTCCAAATATATTATAAAACCTTCTCCAAAAACTGCATAAATGTTGTTTATTTTATAAAAAAAAATGTGGATGTTAAAATTTACTTTAAAAGATCATTATTTATTTTCATCCTGTTGAGTAAGTTCTGGACATCAGTTTTGGCAGCAGTGGTATTGTGTTATTCATATGACCAGTTACACTGGATGAATAATGAATGAGAAACAGTCATAACAAGTAATTTGCTGACAACCCTTAGGCTGAAAATAACTGATTAAAGCTATTTTGGGAATACTGATCTGTAACAAGGGTAGTCAAAGAAATCAGGATGAGTTTATGATTTATTCAGGAATGAAACATATCTATCATTCACAAAAACTCCTGAGCTTATTTTGTGAGCTTGACCATTCGTCTTGAAAGATTTTTCAGGCTCATTTGTGACAGGAAGAAATTGCATTTCCCAGTGCCTTGCTTGGTTTTTGATTGGTTTACATGCACTTCCCCAAATCATCTGGTAATGAAAAAAAATAAAAATTCACAAGGAGCATAAAACCTGGAGTTAAGCCCATCATTTGGCAGTAAAAACATATATTTAATCCAAATACACAGCATTATTGTTTGGAGAGTATTACACAAAATTACAGTTGTTTATTTTTACACAAAAATATGCCAATCCTACAGGGAGCGCTGCCAGGCAGGAGGGTAGAGGAAAAGGAGAAGGTGGGAAATGCTATCAGTTGCTATGGAAACCAGTATCATTACCATGATGCTTTGAAAAAAATCCACTGAAGGACACAGTTTTAAATATATTCAAATTTGTCTTTACATGTCCAGTGTTTCAGTGAGTTGTCTGTGATAAGATCCACATAGAACATTGATAACCCAAAGAAATGCAAGATGTTTCCACAGCACCAGCAGCTTCACACACCCACCTCACCCACCCTCAATATTTTGAAAACCAAGTTTGCTTTTCTTGGTTTTTTGAGATCTTTGAGATTTTTAATTTATACGAATATACAAAATTTCATTTCAAACAAGGAAAGCTGAGAAAATTAATATGAAGTGTGGGAAAAAAGATGAGCTGTCCATAAGAGCTGAAAGTCTCCCATATCCAGAATGTCTGGAATGTGCAGCTTTGTTTTCTTAATGTCTCCAGTATAATCTAGATTCAATACTGTTTTATTTTTAGCAATTTGTCTTTGTGTTAGCTGAATAATTTGTCAAAATCTTAAGTATAATAAATCATTTATCTGTCAGTTTCTTTAAGATTTTGAATAGTGTAGAATCACTCAAATAGGGAACAACTATCATAAATATTAAATTCATTAACATCTTGGATATACTCAACTATGAAAAGTAGCCCAAGGAAATGAGGGATTAACTTCTGAGTTATAAAAATAAAGGGTGTAGCCTGCAAGTTAAAAATCAAGTCAGAAATTTTAATTCAATCTAAGTTGTTAAACTGATTTGCAGCATGAACATTTCAGTCTGCATTTTTTTCATTTCTTTTCAACTTGTACATATGAAATGCACACAAATACATTTTAAAAATAAATATTTATCCTTACAAAAAAAAAAAAAAAACTGCTTCTAAGGATGATTCTGGGAGCACATTAGAATTTTCTAGCCATTCAAACGTGAAACATTTTTTTTCCCAAAACAATGGAAATTCCCTTAAATGCTGTCATAGATTTGAAAAAAAAAAAGAAGCTATATACTTTGTATTTTGTAAGATACATTATTTTCTTAATTTTAGCATCTGCTCTGGGTTTTTTTCTGTATTCCCAGGTTTACAAGTAAGCACATTTAGGTTATCAGCTAAGATAAATGCCAGTTATAGAGTGGTGCAGATTGTTTTCCATTTTATAAAATACATTATGGAGTTAGCATTGAAATATCAAAGGTTTGGAATGTATTTTGCATTTTCTTTGAGGCAGGCCTCACAACAGAGTGTGGCTTGCAGTGATAAGCTAACTCTGCTGGAGCACATAAATACTGTACTGTAAAGCCAGTGAAAGGTTTAAACATGTAACTTAGAGAGATGAAATGGAAGCCATCTCATCCAAAACAGGATAAATAATTTCCAAGAATACCACTTCTTGTTTTACTTGAGTGTGTTAAGAAAGTGCATTTTTTGTTCCTGCTAAAGAATATTGATTTAAACAATTTTATACAGCCCTTAAAGCTATGTAAAATGGAAGATTTTGCCTTGCAAATGCAAACAGGTAAATATAATTTTATAGCTAAGATATAAAAATACTATAATTTATTCATACTTCTGGAATATTATTTTAAAATAATATATACTGACACTGACACTGGGATAAAATGAAAATGTTGTCAACATCAGCTTGTTGCTACATTTTTAATAATTCTTTTTCCTGTATACACAGATTGCTGGAGGAAAATGCTGGAGTCAAAAGTGTGCCACAAAGATGTGAAAAAATACTTTAATGACAGGCCATTTGGGAGAGATCCGTCACATTTTAAGGGAGAGATTGTTTTAATGTACTACTTTTTGTCTTGTTTTCAGTCACTTTGATAGCCTTCTGTCCAGGACTGCAGTAAGACCTGCCGTGAGGAAATCCATCACAGTGTGCTAGTCTGTTCTGAATTCTACAGAAAGGAATCAGGTAGACCAGCTTTGTTTGTGTTTAGTTTGTCTCTTTTTAGCCTTGTTATAATTACAGTTTCTAACTTAATGGAAGATGCCAAATTTTAGTGTACTTTAAGTATACAATTCAGCATCTCTTTCATTGATACATGATCTTCAGAGAATTCTAGAAAATCTTCTGGTTTATAAGTATTACCTTTGCTTAAAAATCATGTACTTGATCATTATGTGGTAGACAATCATTATACGTGAAAAATTTGCTGAGAAACATTTTCTTCTTCTCTGTCTCATAATAATACTTTGTCAAAACTGCCTTGTATTCCTTTTATTGTCTTTTACATTCACAGATATTGCCTTTTTAGCCTATGAAATGTTTGAAGAAAACAGTTACACAGCCAACCATGTCCATTACCCAATTTTTCAGCAGCTGTATTCCAGATGAAGTGCACCAGGTTCTTTAACCCTTAATGTGTCACTGCTCCAACTTGAAATAATTTGGCTAAGTAACCTTACACAGGTTTTTTAGGTTTGGAAAGATTGTGCTTGATGATTTTGTCTTTAGCAAACGTAACCATATTTCTGTCACTCAGTAAAAAACAGAGGTACACCACCAAATGTAAGACTCACTTTTTGCTTCATGCCACTCCTTTAGGAAATTTTGAATCAAGCCTACTTAAAGGAATGTTACGCTACTATTTTGGTCACCACATCAAAAATCAATTCAGCAGGCAAAGATCTACGTTCAGTATGTGTTTTGGTGTTCATTTTTTGGGGCTTTTTTTTTTTTGTTTGGTTGGTTCGGTTTTGGGGTTTTTTTTGTTTAGGGATTATTGACTTGCATTTAGTTCCCTTAATACAATCTTTCAATTTCAACATGAACTTGTCATTCAAGTGACAGAATTACACAAAATCAAGTCTAGTAGCACAATTCTCATTTGTAGCAAATGTTTCAGTATATTGATGGTTGAAGAGTTTGTAGAGCTAAATAATTCCATGTGTTTTTTAAAGCACTGATATTCCTGGTTTCCTAAATCTTCTGTCTCTTCGGGATCTCTAGCTCTAAAACTTTTTCTTGAAGTTACTGTTGCCTACAAATTTCCACTTGAACCCCGTTGAGAAACGTCTGTCTTCTGAGATCTGAAATTATTTTGCAGATGGACATCCTCTAACTTCAATAGCAAAAATTTCTTCAAATGCTGTCAACAATAATAAATAAGGTGTCTGAGGCCAGGAATATATCCTTGTTTTTAATTTGGGTTTTATTCTGAGTTAAAATTCTTCACAGACTTTTCACATACAATTGTCTCCTGACTTTCTACTGCATGGAGGCCCAGTTTGCATGGAGAAATCCAAGTCTAAATCAACAGATTCTGCTTCAGTTAAGCTATGCCCCATATAACTGGCATGGGCTTTTTTGCTTATTTTAAAATTTTGGAGTTTTGTGCGTGTGTTTTGATTTTGATGGGTTTTTTTCCTTTTTCTTTGTTTTAAACATTTCATACATAGTCTAGTTGGATAACCATACAGAGCCCCTCCTCTCGGAGGAGGCTTCCTCTTTGCTGTGTTTCATTTCTGTATCTCTGAAGAGTATAGTCCACATCATTAGTTTGGTTATGGTTTTATAAGCATTTTTGTAATTGTTTGTCAGTCTTACAATCTACATGAGGACATTGCTAGTAAAATGTTGACATCTTTGCCTGAAAACACTGATCTGTACTGCACAGCTCTTATTTCCTGGCTCCTTGTTTAGAAAAAAGGTTTAGCTCAGAGCATCTGGAATGATTGGGGATTCCAGCTCCACCAACATGACAGGCTTTTCTCAGGTAAACTTTTTGTTCTCTGGTAGCTGTTGCTTTCAGTGGAAATATTTCCTAATAATAGCCAGATGGTTTAATGCAATAATGACACTAGTGGTTCAACACCACACTGCTTATTAGATTAGTGATCAGAGCCAACAACATGAACCAAATCCAAATATAATGAAATGTAATTTTATATTAGCAATTTTTATAAGATAACCATAATAAGAATGTTCAAATAAATGTAGTAGAAGTGCAATCTGCACTGATTGGTGTATCTAAAAAAAAAAAAAGAAGAAGAGAGATGTAGATTTAGATTGATTTAAGCAACTAACTGAGCAATTACAGTGCCTAAAAATTAGACTCCTGCTATATCCAGAGAAATCCAGATAGTCTTAAAACAAGGTGATAATTAACATGGAGAGGGGTAGTCTCATAACCCCAATCTCTGTCTGTTTTTTACCATATAGGACTCCTAGCTATGCAGTTCTTTATCTCATCTTCAGTACAGCAATTGTGTAGTTCAAAATGCATAAAGATAACAGGAAATAAAGACTGGAACTCTATCTTAGCCCCTTTTGAGGTGAAACCGAAAAAAACCCCAAAAATACAATGAGTCTTTAATTTACCTATTTTCCTATTCTTGCAATGAATTTTGTATTGCTGGCTACAAAGTTGGCTAGACTTATATCCTATCCTGGATTGATATATCATGGAAAAAAGTAGAAATTAACCCAGAATATTAAGAAGAATGAGTATATGAGGCAGACTGTTGCTTATTCACTATGTGAAAGTAGTCTTGTTTTGATAAAATATTACCTATCAGTTTACATATCCATTATGTCTCTTTCCTTTTTTTCCTGTTTTTACTAATTTTTTATTACTTTATCACCAACTCTTGCTGTCTTTGGAAGGCATTTTTATAGTACAACCACCGTATACCTCAATTTCACTGAAGTATTTATTTTTATTTTAATTTCATTTTCAGTATAACATTCTGTGTCAAAGAACAAACTAGAGAGCTTTGAATGGTTTTAAATAAAAAAGTGATAGGGAATGGACAATGAGAATATAACTAGAGAGAAAAAGTACATAGAAATTTTAATGTAATAAAAGTCAACTTACTGACACAATTGAAAATTGATTGTTTTACACCATATTTCTCAGTATGTGGAGTAATAAAAATCAGGAAATAGAATATATATTAATCCACAATGTCCTGTAAGATATAAATAAGTATTCAGGGATAGATTGCTTTTATAGTGTTTAGGTATAAATCTGATCAAAACCAAAAAATTTTGATTCCGTTTTAAACTGGTATCCACTAAAGCCCACACTGTACTCGGTATCAAGCATGTGAATTTTCTTCCAAGATACATTTCCTTTCTTTAATGTCAGTTCACTTAAGAGCTATTTTTTGGGAGAAAGTAACAAAATGAACACTTTTTTCTCTGCAGCTTTTCATAGTAATACATGCAAGAGGCTATCCAGGTTAATCTGGAACTACTCTGTGGCTTATCCCTTACCCAGAGAAAAGGCTACTCTGGAACAACAGTTGATTTTTACCTATGAACACTAGAATGAAGAAAAGCTTTTTCTTTATTTTATATTTAAAGACCTAGGCACATAGTGACCTAATATTCTTCAAGAAGAATCCTTAAATAGGACTTGAGATCTAAAAACTTTGAAATCTCAGACATGGCTTAGACAATTTATAGATTGAGTTTTTAAGTGTCAATGTAGAAATAAAAAAAACAAAAACAAACAAAAAATGCAAAAAAACCCCAAAACAAACCAAACAAAACAAAACCCACCACAAAACCCCTACCTACAATTAGGTTTACATTACAGATTAGAAGGCAGAACCTGATGTTTTAGATAATTGGCATCCTGTCTAAATGAATAAAAATGTGAAATTATATTATGTTTTATTTCTAAACAAGATTATTAAGTATAAATATCTAAAGAATATATTTAAATCTGCTACCTCCACAGTTGTCTTCCAAAATAAGACATTTCATTTTGAGGCCAGAATCTTGTAGGAAATTAGCTATGATTGCCTGGTCAAATCTCTGTGAAGGCCATTTAATTGAGCTTTGAAAAGTAAATATTACTAAGATTGAGATATACTGGCATTTTTTGTAAATTTTCTCTGTGTAAATCCATTCACCTTCAAAGTGATTCTTACACACTGCATAATTAGCTGACTTTTATTTTGTTTCTCCCTTTATAGTGAACAGGCAGATAAACATTTTTTTGAATCTTCTATCTATAGCGTGAAAAAAAACTCAAAAATGGTCGAGGAAATATTATATGTGGTCAGGAAAAAATGAGAAGCATAGAAATGGCTGGACATGTTTTGGCTTTTTTTATTATTCCATGATAGACAAGTAAAATTAATGTCACCTCCAAAATTAAAAATTAGAGACTATAATTTCATTTTTTTGTTCTTCTCTACTATTTAAATTACTCATTTTGTATATCACAGTACTGAGTTTGAATTCTTGTTCATACCTTAGCATCAAAAGTTCTTGAAGTAGAATAAATTATCTTGGTTTTGAATATCATACCCCAGGAGCAAATATTACATAAATATTTATTGGAAAAGATCCCTGAAACCACCTGCATATATTTGTTTAGAAACTGAATGGTTTTTTAAACAATAAAAAAACTATTTTTTATATGTTCTTTTCCATTTTCTTCTGAATATTTTTTGGGTTTGTGTGCTCTTTTATTATTATTATTTTTACTTTTTACTGCATTGCAGTAGTGTAATTTAAAAAAAAAATTGAGCTACAGTATTTTTTAATACTGGGAAGAGAGAAAGCTGGTATTAAATACCTGATTCAAATTAAGACCATATGATTTAAAACTGGTCAAGTACCCTAAATGGAGACGTATATAAAGGGTTTCTACAAACACCATCCATTAAACTCATGATTGTAAATAGATTAACAGCTATTTACAGAGTTAATTAAGGATGAGTAGAAACAGGTGAGAAAAAGAGTTTATGCAAACAAATTTTGTGTTATTATTTCTGAATTCTTGTAGAGTCATTGAGTCCAAAGCAGGCAGCACTGTCTGGGCAGGAAATAATTCCCTTTCTAGAAAATAAATTCCCTTTGCTAGTTATACTTCGGAGCTATCAGGGAAGAGTTCAGTTGAAAAAGTTATGGAGTGAGCTAATACCTCATAAAATGAGAGAAATAAGGCCTTTAACAGATAAACTGTTTCTCTGTCTTTTTCTGTAGTGGTGCTAATAAAACCACAGTCATATGCATGAGGTAACAAGAGTGAAAAACCTGAATACATAATAGCAGAACATGGATCATACCTATTCATTCTCGTGTTGAAATATCCAGTTGAAAATAATAGGCTTGGTTTTGGTTTATGAATTTATGAATAATGATTTTGTGAAAATAAAAGTGACAGAGAAAACTCCAATCTTTTCTCAATACAAATACTTCTTTTAATTATTTTTGATCTCCAAGTGATTTAGGTAATTGTAAATGGAAACCTGTGCATCTAGAATGTTTCTAATCCAAAATTTTCCAGATAAATTGTACATTATCAGACTAACCTGATAATAACTCTGGACTAATACATTTTTGAAATTAATCATAGCTACATTTAGCTATGCTTACACATATCTACACCTACACTACAATGTCATGAAATTATAATATGTTAATGAAAAATGCTTCCATATGCAATGAAAGTCCAAAGAATGTACTTTGTTTAAAAATATTCAGACTTAGTACTGGATCTTTAATTTGTGATTGTATTAAATATCTATGTATTGTCCTTATGCTTACAGTGTTCAGCTGTGCCAACACATACTCTGTTTACAAGTAAGGATAATTTCCCAGTGTAATACAGTTCCTCCAAACCAGATTTCTTCAAGAAATATCCCAGATTACATGCCCAGCACATTTAATTAAATTGTTTTCCATTTCATTCCACCTGGAGTCTCAAAAGGTTATAGCAGCTTAAGAGTATTTGACAGTACTTAGCCAAGAACGTACCTGATTTTGGCACATTAACCTTGTCAGTAGGGATAATTTTGCTCACTCTATGCATTGAGATACTGTCTTCACACAATGACAGAAGATTACTATATTTCTAGCTTCAGCAGAGAGGATATGAATGAGTAACTGTTGTCCCAATGGAATATGCACAGAGGTAAAACATTTGTTTGACTTATGAACCAAGGGAACCAAGGAGCACTAAGAGAAATAACAGAATCACAGTGTTTGGTTATGATTAACACATTATGGTTTAAAATTCACCATTCTTATTCGAAAGTCACATAAGACTGCAATTTATTATGACATAATAAATGGAGACAGTAACAATATTAAACTTTGGGAACATTATTCATACTATTTCAGTAAATGTGTGGAATTTTCCATCCAGCTTGCCATACAATCCAAGTCTAAAATGAAACTTCAGACTTTTAATTCACTTATGGGCAAAGTCAATTAACTTTCCAATTCATCTGTATGTTTTTTTCCTCAATTCTTAGTCTGTGTGGATTCTTATAATCTTACAGTGTTTGCTAAAGTAGCTTTAAATGACTTAATGAAAAAAAAAAATTTCCAAGTTTCTGACTTAATTTTTTCTTGGAATTAAAGAAGAAAAATATGGAAAGTCTGAATTTTACTCTTTTCACTGTAGTAAATATGAAGTCCTCGGTGTAATTGCCATCAAACATTATCTATAATTTTAAAACAAGAAAATTATTAACTTTACCAGCTAATTTTTTCTCTGTCTCAACACCTAAATAGCTCTTTCCAAACCAATTCTGAAACTTCAGAGCATTCAGACAAACAAATATCTTTCCTACAATGCAGGTAAACCTCATAAAGGATTGATATAGATGTATGCTTACTATATTTATTCATAGCTACTTTTTTTATGAAACTTGCTGTGAAAGAAATTATGCCCATGCCCATGAGTATTTAAACAATTTCTGGTTTTAAATTTTTTTTTCTATAGATAGACAACTGGAGAAGAATCTTATGTGATGTATCTCTCAAGTCTGCAAGCTCTTTCTCCATGCTCACTATAAAGCAAATATAAGAAACATTACTTTTTAGCCTGATTTACATTTTCTAATAACATGGAAAAATAAATAGATTTACTTGAAAGACAATTTGACTGCAAGAATTATGACAATACATCTTGCCAGAGGTATAAGTCATGATGTCACTAGGCTTTAAAATCTATTCTGAATACTTGTGTGTCACTTGAACTTGGTTTTTTAAAAAAAATCTATTCAAAAATTAATTTTCTATATGAATTTTGAGATGTCCTTTTTAGATCTAGTCCAATATTTTTCATAAGAACTTCTCAAGCATTTTCAAAGGTTTCTATGAGTAACAGAATACAACAGAGAATTTAAATGCAAGTTTATAGAAGTATTTTGCTTCACTAAGATTAAAATATTTCCATTTCTTAATTGATCAGCAATGTATATTTTATATGGAATAAGATAAAAAAATTCTAAGACTACAACATATTAAAAAAACAACCCAAGACTTTGATATTGTAAAAAAAGTAGTTCAGTGGTTTGAAAACAAAATATTCCAGTACATTTTCTTACTCTTGTTCCATCAGTGATGGATGTTTTTTCTTCCTCCTACTCCAGGTAGCAGGACTTCCAGAAGAAAACAGTTTCAATTTTCTACTACCTATAATTTACATTAATACCTAAACTTAAGATGTCCACTGGTGCAAAAATTAGGATTGAATAGGAAAATTTGCTAGGAATGCTTATTTTAAAAGACTATCCAAACTAATCTTGTTTTGTTCTTGCAAAATTAGATAGGGTTAATCTGAGAGTAAACTACAGCAGAAGCAGCACTCACAGTCTACTACTCTATCTGGTTGTTCTGCTTCCCTACATTGACACCAACACACTGATTGAAATTTGTTTGTTTTCGGGGGAGAATAATTTTCAGACATGTAAGGGTGATAACAGAAGAAAGCAGAAAAGTCATGTTGGAGGTGGTTTGAGGTGATTTAGAAGGTCTGTAATTGCCTTTAATTGTTAAATTTTGTCTTCAGAACAGTGTTCTGCTGCCAAGAAGTATTGTTAATGTGGCAATTAGTGCTGGTTTGCGTTTCTTTTTTCATATTTCTGTTATTTCTTTATTTTATACAAATTAAATTTACTGATATTCATTCTTCATAGATTCCGATAGGTCTGATAATCTCTCTGTTGATATGGGATTTCATGAAGAGACAAATTTCTGAGAAATGCATTACCTTATTTTACCCATTAAAGCATCATATTCTGAAAGATCTTCTAATTTCCCATGTGTTCTCTCTATGCGCTCCTCAGAGGATTTTCTCCTTTTCCCTTTCATCTAATCAGATTTTCATTATTAACCTTTTTTTTTTTTATGGACAATAAGTGGAGCTCTCTTAAAAATCTGCTGAAAGAGGAGAAAATGTCCTTGTGTGGTTAGTTGGATATTGATTTCTCATCCAGAAAACTGTATTTACAACTTTTTTGCATTATACAAAGTCAGAGTGCAGAAATTAAACTCACAACAATTGCAATGAGATCTATTGAAGGGTAGGAAATAATAATAAAGTGCACCCATAAGCATCTGCAGTTGTTCTCTGCAGAAAATCAGTGTGCACTCCAAATCCTCCTTTTGAGATAGGTTTGGGTTTAAGCAGTGCTGTGTACTCAGACTTTGACCATTTCCATGTTTCTTAGTGGAAATAGTACCAAAGTTGGCTCAATTCATAATGAAATGTAAACCATTGTTGCAATTAGAAACAAGCAAATAAACAAAATCCAGTTCTAGATTTCTATAATGAACATTATTAAGCTCTACTGTGAGAGGCTTTTTGGTCAGGAAAAATAAAGAAAGTAATGAATTTTGATTGGAGTGGTAAAAAAACCAAACTCTGAGCTATTTTTCTAGACTGAGTTTGTAAATATGTAAACCACAGTTTCTATAAAGTTGGAAAGACTGTTGCATATGGAAGTCTTTCAATTTTCTCTTTCTGGTACTAATTTTTTTTTTGAGCAATTTAGAAGCAGCCTGGAGCATGAAGGTGCCTACAGTGCTAAAGAAAGCTGACTACAGGTGTCACAGATTATCAGTAGTAGATCAGATAGCATGTTGGTCCCCATTCATCTCCATTTTCAGTTTTCTGAAAGAACTTCTGTGTTCAAATGCCACTATGGAGACATTTTGTATGTCAGCTATTTGCAGATAGTCCTCCCTTACTTAAGAAAGATGGTTTCCACTGCCTGTGTTATGATAATACACTGGAGGCATGCCCATTCAAATCCTCATGCATATTTCTCACATGATGAATTTTTATTGCAGATTAGAAGTGACAAGAACAGGCTCTCTGCCTAAAAAATGCTCTCTATTCATTTACATATATATAACCCAAAGCCTTTCTTTTATGAAATGGGCCAGTAAGCTACCACTTGAGTCCCTCTTCTTTATATACTTCTCTCCTAACAATATTAACCTGATTATTATTGTTATTACTGTGTCCTTAAAAAAAGGTCTTTATAAAGATCCTGGAAAACATTCTGGAAGTAATACTTTGTTCCTGGGCACCTGGAGCAAAATGGTTTGCATTTACAAAGTTTATTGATGCAGACTGGCCTGATCCAAGATGAATAATGTATGAGGTGAAGTCTGGTTCAGTGCTATGTTACAGGTTTACTTCACTACATGCCCACATGGCTGCAGTACCCTATTCCCATCACACAGACGTTCAACTTGCTCTCTGCAGTTTTGTACATACTCATTATTCACCTTTTCAGGAAATACTCTTGCACCATATTCACAGTGCAGTAAATACATGTGCAAGACATTATGATAGAAAAATTATTTTATTTAAATAAAAATGGAATCAAAACTTGTTTCACTCTCATTCCCTCTTACCATGGGAGCACTAGACGGTATGTGATGCCCAAGAGGTCAGCCCAATTGTCAGGGAGCAGGACGGGAGTGCTCCAGCTGTCTGGCCGGCACTTGGCCACCTCAGTGCTCGTGTCCTGGTGTTAGGATGGATCCTGTGCAATGATCTGGAAGATAAGGGAGGACAATTATCTCTTCATGTCCTCCAGGTTAGTAACCACATACAGATATCAGCCATACATTTTTCTAACACTTCCAGAGCTGGAAATGCATCTATCCTGGTACATATGTATGAGCCAATATTGTCCAAACCCGTGTGCTCAATGAAAATGCAAATAGATGCGTAGGGGTGCTGAGGACTTGGTAATCTGGACGCTATTGACACAGGCACTGAGACCCTTTCCCTTTGTATGTTCCTGCTGGTGCCTCCACATAAAGACAATTCACAACTCATATGTCAATGTCATAAAGACATTCTCAACTCACACCAATCTTAGCCTTTCTGATTAAATGATTTATATCTTTATAGAAACTTTTTGTTTTTTATTATTTCAAACAGCAGTATGAGATTATTTAAATCCTTCTGCATCAAACAACCTTCCCAGGTCTATGTGTGGTTGGGGAACAATCCTGTAACTGAAAGATGAATAAATTATATGTCTGAAGGCTCTGAAAGTATTGAAATTTACTTGTCTTTTGCCAAAAGTAGTAAGAAAACTGACTCACAAATCATCTCATTTATAACTGTACTGTTGAAGTGATGTACCTGTTTTTCCCTAGAGTGGATCCTGTAAGAAACCTAGTAAATATACCATCTGAATAATAAATAGAAAGGAAATAGGATGTAATTCAAAATGACAGTGTAGATGTACTGGTAGCACATATCTAGATTTACTTGCTGATATGTGTTATAGGACAATTTGGACCTCTAGTCCTTCAATTCAAAAACCTCTTGTACCATGTTCTTGTCCTTCTCTGGATATTGCACATATGTGAGGGAAATAAAAAAGTGTTTATGAAAAGAGAGAATATATGAAAAAGAGTATTCAGTGCGAGACAAAATATAATGTAATTATGAAGTTATGGCCAGGATTCTCATGTATGCCTGAAAGTGGTATAACAGAGACAGCATGAAATGTCATGGTCATACACCTTAAAAAGATATATCAGAGAGAGAGAGAGAGAGAGAGAGAGATAGATGCTACAATGTAGAGTTAACTTAGGCAAGGAAAATAAAATTTAAAAAACTACAAGCACCCTCAAATGCACAAAAACAAAACAAAATCCACAAATGAATTGATAAAAACAATCAAACCATGTCCAAACTCCCTTTTGTATTGGAGATATATGAATTACTTCAAGTTTGATTTTTCAAATTTTATTACAAAACTCATTTCTATCACCATAACACTGAACCGAAGAAAAAAATTACCATGGCAGAACGAGATTATTTTGAAATGTCATTGCTAAAGAAAGGACAGAGAGTTTTCATTTTGGTCATGATATTTTATGTTCTTTCCTCACTTCATTGTTTGCCATCAACACTGTAAACATGAAAATCCCAAGAAAACAATTTTTGCTTTCAATATTGAGTGCCAGTGTTGACTACATTTAAACAGAAAAGTGTAACATCAGAAAGGGTAAACAGATAGCTGAGGTAACATCTATAATCACTTCTCATTTTGGACAGAAAGAAATATCTTTGGCTTTTAGTCACATTCATTCTTTGTAAATTCATGAAATCTACTGTGTGCAAGGTTGATTTTGGATATCAGTGCTGACAGCAGCACCTGAAGCTGTGTCTTTAAATATTGATACTGATGCAGAAAACAAATAGTCCTCTATGAACTGAAATAAGGAATTAATGTCTCATTAAGTGCAGGAGTAATACAAAGAATTCTCATTGTGCAAAACAAGAGATAATTTCTATTAAGTCCTAAGGAATTTGCTTTCATTGTGTAACAATGCTGCATGCCCAGAATTTAGGTTAGTATTCAAATGGGAATACTGCTCAATATTTGACATCTGAAATTGTTTACTCATTTGTAATTTAGGTGTGGAGCAGAGATACTGTTTTTATAACACATTGAATTACACTTCAGGTACCGCTAACCTCAAGGTAAGAAGTGTAAATATTGGCTGAACTGCATACTGAAAGATGCTTAATCAAGATTCCTCACATTTCATTTCTTAGGACAGTCATCTTTCTTGGGTTCACTACTTACTAAGAACATATTACACAGGCTTAAAACATGCTTGTGGTTATCTTTTTATTTTGAAAGTTTAATAAGGGTAAATGAGATAATGACTTTTCCTGGCAGCAAAAGAGAGCCCTAGCAGAGAGCCCTAGCAAAAAAATTATAGAATTCGGTCATTTCCTAACCTTCCTTTTGCACTTCAATTGTTGTGCCAAAAAATAAGAAAGACCCATGGGGCCAACAAAAAAGAAATCAATCCAGAAAAGCTGTGACTCTGAAACTCAGACCTAAGTAACCTCTGCATGCAGGGAAAGGGAAAGGGAAAAGGAATCCTAGAACACAGCTCTTTACTGGGGTACTTCTTTTATGTTTTACATTATCAAATAAAATATACGAATAACAAAAACAGTCATAAAATAATTCCGAAGCAAGAATGAAGATCGAAATAGTTCATATGCTCATCTATTTCTTTAACCACTGTACTATTATATAAAAAATTCTAGATAGTACAACTTTGCTTTGCCTGTATAGTTAAATAGATTTAATTGTGGCTGTTCTGCTTTATAGTGGATTCAGTTATTACTACATGCATTAACAATGCTCATAGAAAGTTACTACATGCATTACTACTTGCATTAACAATGCTCATCTAAGATTTCTCAGAAGACTCAGATGCAGAAAATATTTAGCTTGTAAACACCACAGGGATTAGAGAAAAGAAATCTCATGATCTGTGGTCATTGTGATGACATAATTGAATTTTCTGGTTGTTACTTAAGTTTCCATCACAGATAGGTGCCTAGAGGGTGAAAGCCACACAGACTATTGGTGAATTTTCACATTAGAATGTCACCCACCTTGGGAAAATTGAGTGGAATTCTGTAAAATACTGAGTAAAATTAGGTATAGGACAAAATAATTAAACAAATACAAAGTCATACACTTGCAGAAGTATACAGCCATCAAGCTGAACAATGTAACTAATGCTTTAATTTATTTTCTTGTTGGTAGATTGCAAGCTGCTTGAACATCATAACAAGCAAATTTTCAGTTATTCATTCTTGCCATAGATTGGATTTACTGTAAACCAGAAGCAAATCAATCATTCCTGAGCTCTCTAGTTTTCTTACCATTTCCTTCAGTTCATTTTGCAAGGAACTGTGTTTTTATTCTAGGACGAAAGCTGTCATATAAATAAAACTGTGTTTTATTTATATGACAGCTTTCGTCATAGAATAAAAACATCATCACCATGTAGTGGAAATAGCTGAAGATTTTTCTTTATGCTGTTTTCAAGTTGACAAATACAAGGGGGAATCCTGAGAGAAAGAGCATTGCTTTCAGCTTCTCTCACATACAGTAAACCATCCAGAATAATAAATAAATATGAAGTCATAATAAAATCTTTGTTCTGCTTTTGAAACCTGTGTGAAGTTAAACATAGTCTTCCTTGCGAGCTCCTATAAAATTACAATATAGCCCTTATTATGTAGGCATTTTAACTCGTTTTGGTAAGACTGATTTCACTGTGGGATTTCACTGACATGCATTGTATGAAGGAAATACTTTGGGCAAAAATTTAGAATACCTTTTATATATTATTTTAAAAGGTCTTCTAATAAAATAGCATTAGATTGTATTTATGCCTTAAGAATACCAGGAATACAGGAGTTGCTTGGTGCCAATTAAAGGAAAACTCAAAACAGCCACAGACTTATTTGAGAGTGTATAGTTTATTACACAAGTCATAAAAGGAAAAGTCTGAGTGACAGACAGAAGTCCTGCTATGAAACAGGTTGGTAGTTTCCACCTAGAATTTTCCTTGAGCAACATGTGAGTGTGCATGCACATGGATAGTTCTGATGATTAGGTAGGTATATAGAAATAGGTGAAGGGAGAAATGGAGTACTAAAGGGCTGCCAAAACTGTTGCACATTTTTGCTTGAGTGGGTACCAAAATGGCTTTCAAAAATTACAGAGGAAGTAAAGAAAATTAAAGTAAAAGAAGGAGAAATTTCTCTAACTTAGAAGCTAAAGGTATTAAGGAGAAAACAATTCAATCTGAGATGTATAATCATGGATTATTCAACACAATGTGAAGAGTGATGTTTTATCCTATTTTTAAAAAAAAATATGTATAGACAATGCAATAAAAACAATACAATATAGATAAATGCATTATATATGTATGTAATAAAATATTAATTATATGTAAAATTAAAATATATAGATAATTTTTATATATTGCAAAATAATGACAAGAAACCTATATATTTCTAATAGGAAAGCAATTAAGCCCTGATCCATCTAGAGTGAACAACTACAATAACATCAGGCCACAAGCAGAAATTACTCAAGAGCTTTACTGAATTTCTGGAGTCTTAAGCTATCTTGAAAATGGATAGTTCCCACAGAGGACAAATGAAGCCTAAATCTTTTGTAACAGGTGTCAGCTGAGACAAAGTTAACAGAAACACTTTGACAACAAAGCCACCTGAAGAAATTTCCATCAGGGTTTTCTCTTTTCATTAGCGTGCAGCAATAATTCTATGGAAAATACCCATACACACAAGTCAATTTAATCTTAGCCAAATGTCACAATTTGCAGGTGAGGAGAAGTTATACAAAGTTTAAAAAGAATGAGATGCCAATGCCACCCTACAGAGCTGATTTTTAACTAGGAGCAACCAGAACTGATGAGTGAAATTCTGTTTCTGTCTGTATGGTATCACTCTATCACTAATATGAACCTGTAAAGGACCTAATATTTACCTGCTAGCACAGTATCTATCACTGGTGTAATCCTGATTGAGCATAAACACACAGTCATGTTTCTGTTAATGCAATCAAGCACATGCTATTGAGTTTATGTTAAAATGTTTCTTGTATATTGACTTTAAGTTAACTGTGGGAAAAGAGCACAACCCCTGCTTTAAATGTACTGGCTCAGGGTTTTGTCCTCATTTTTTAACATTTTTTAAAACAGGTTAATTCTCATAGAATCACAGAATATGCTGAATTGGAAAGGACCCATCAGGATCATTGAGTCCAACTCCTGGCCCTTAGCAGGACACTTTTGTGGCACATAAAAAAGATATTATTGATTCCTGATGAAAGGTTGATGCATACCACAATTTTCACAGCTGAATTGTAGCTGTGTCTGAGCTGTATTTATTGTATTTATGTGTGCATACAATTCAATTCAGCTTAAAGGAGATGTTAGCAATGCAAAACAATATTTGCAATAAATATTTACCGATTTCCCCATATTAACTACCAAGATGAGCCTTGGTGAAACGTAGTTATTTATACTGTAACCACTATAGTTAGATGAGATTAATCCAATCTTAGAAATGCTAAATCTGACTTATGCATAAGTAAATGTATGGGGTAGGAGAATGTCTGCTCCTCTAAGGGTATCTGGCCAAACATAATAAGGGAGGTTTTGATAAGAAAAAAACTGGTCATTGGCACAAATTAGGGTGTAAAAAAAAAAATTAAATTGGAAAGATAAGGAAAGGGAAAGAAACACAAAGAGGCATAAACCCTGACCTATTAGCATAGACAAATTATAACCAGAAACAAATCTGATCACTCCCACTAATTGACGGGCCATCAAGAAACTGTAGGCAAATGTTCCTAAAGGTACAAAATCATATTTTTTTGTGTCAGTAAGAAATTTGGGCCATCAAGAAACTGTAGGCAAATCTGCACTTTGCAGCAGACTAAGGTGTAATCCTATGGGTAGAGAATGCTGAAGGAGTTATGGGATTGACCAAACTGATGGGGGAATGTGCAAGAGAAACATGCAAAAGAAACACATAGTCTTTACAATATAGAGAAGTCTCTATTTGTACCATATAAACATATCTATCTACAGTATTTAATTTGATAGGTCAAGATGTTTTAATATTTAAATACAAACTAGTTTAATTCCTCAATTCATCAGAAGTGGAATTTCTCTGTACTTTCCAGTTTGGAAGGTACCTTGCCTGAACAGAGGTAATCAGACTGGAGGCAATGTTCCTAAAGGTACAAAATCATATTTTTTTGTGTCAGTAAGAAATTTACAGGAACAAAGATTGCAACATTCTGGGATTTACTAATATCCAGATTTTCTTCCACCTTCCATATGTCTGTCTGAGGAGCTCTCACCTTGCTACCAAATATTTTATTGTTAGCTCCCAAGTATCTGATTTTTACTGTGTTGTATGGCTTTTAACTCAGTTACGTTATTACTGTCCTTTAGCTGACCCTGTTTGTACTTCCTTTTAGGTTCATCCCAGTGTTGTGTCATCAGCATATTCTCAATTCTTTTGTGCCCAGGGCACTAAATAAAAAATGGACTAAATATAAAGCAAAACCAAATCCATATATAAGGCTTTTGGAACCCTTCTAATAGGATACTTCCTTACCAGTCATTTCCTTTTCAGTACAGACTGAATGGTTCATCTATTCTTACATTAATCTCAATCCTCTTCATCTTAATTAATAACACCTCCCCTGGCAATATATCAACTGCTCTACTGAAGTCCAGATAAAGTAGTTTAGATAAAGCATTGCTTTTGTCTGAAGAAAAAAAATTAGAAGTATTCTTAACAAAGAAACATAGGAACGAGGTTAATTTATTACTTTGATATATCCTCTCTACTTTTAATCTGCTATTTAATTAATTTACTTCAATTTCTTGAAGTAACTTTTATTTCCAAATTTAGCTATTTAATTTGCAACTTAACTCATGTTTTGATCTTTCTTTATACAGCTACTGAATTTTTTTTGTTTATCTGCATTACTGAGCATAATCGTGCCATGCGTTCATGTAGCAATTTTCTCAGAATTCTGTAATGAAGAAATATCTGCTCTCTATTTTAGGTCAAGTTGGATGGGGCCCTGGAAAATCTGATCTAGTAGGCAACATCAGTGCCTGCCTGTGGAAGGGGTGTTGGAACCAGATGATCTTTTATGTCCCTTCAAACCCAAATAGTTCTATGATTCATTATTCTAGGATTCGTGTTTCTCTCTTACATAAGCAATTGAGATCACTGAGGTTAACCTCCTCATTGGATGTTTTATCACCACATATGTATAAGCTAACCTACATAACCAGCAACAGTGTTGATTTTTTTTCAATTAATTCAAATATTTTGTCAAATTTAGAAGGTATCCCTCTTCAATCCTTCTTACATACCAATGTACTACTTACTCCTGAATATTTTATGGTTTGTACTTTCAGGTGGTTTTATTGTTTTCTTTTCCCTCTTAGCTTTCCTGGAAATCTTCCTGGACAACGTAGATAGGAGTTTATAATAACCACCTCGGAATCTCACTGCTTTCTCTGTCAGTATGTTGAACAACTTCCATGTATTTTAAGGGACTCCAAATTACATATTTTTAAAAGACAAAGCCAGTACATGGTGAGAACAAATAAACTGGTATGTTGAATGATATTGGACTCTGTGTCCAATAGGTCTTTATTGGGCAGCTGTCACTGGATTCAACTTCTGGTGCCCCTGCATAAGCCTTATTTTTAATGTGCCTAAATTTCCATATTGAGACTTCTTGTTTTTCTCTTTACATCCATGTGGGGGGTTTTGTTGCTTTTATTTTGTTTGTTGGGGGTTTGTTTTAGTTGTTTCAGTTTATTTTTTGTTTGGGTATTTTTTTTGCGGGGGGTGTGTTTCATTGTGTTGTTTTGTTTTCTGCAGCCATTGTGTTGCAGACTATCCTTACACAAGCAATCCTGACTGTCTCAAATTTTATTTTTCTTTTCTTGCATGGCTCTACTCAGCAGACTTTCTCCATCAAAACTTAGGCCTGGACCACTGACAGCTCAACCTCTGGGAGGAGGAAAAGGTAGTTTTATAGAATAAATCATTTTATCAGGAAGTGGAAAGAGATATAGAGTGAATGAAACCAGATGAATCTTACTTTTAGAGTGATTTACTACTTTTTTCCTTCAACTGTGCTTGATGGGTAGGGCAATCAGCAAAGAAGCAGATGCCTGTGTCAGGGACATCTAAGCCAGGTGAAATGAAATCTCTTCAACCTCCCTGCCTTTAACCCTTCAAAGGAAATGACCACTTTACAAAAGAACTACCATATCTTCACAACTTCTTGCTACTTTAAAAACCAGCCAGTTGTCAGTGTTCTCTACTAACTCTTCATATCTCCAGGATTAAATGATAGCTGCAACCTGTAACAAAGAGTTTTAAGAGATGGCCAAGAAGGCCAATGACATCCTAAGGAAAGAGCCTCAACTTGCTCCAGGGGGAGCTTTAGATTAAATATTAGGAAAAATTTCTTCACTGAAACAGTGAGCAGGCATTGGAAAAGGCTGCTCAGGGAAGTGGGATATAGGACCTGGGCATATGGCTTAGTGGTGGTCTTAGAAGTCTTTTCCAACATAAATGATTCTGTGCTTCTATGATCTCTGCTACGACTTGAGAGTAGACAGCCAGTAGTTCAAAGGCTGCTTAGGATCCTAATCACATTCCACTAATATATTTCCACTAGGGAAAGTTAGGAGGGCTAATATAGTAAGCAAGAAACTGTAGGTGAAAATGTGAGTTATGTGTTAGGCAGATCCAACTCTGACCTTCACATACAATAGAAGTTCTGACATCTCTCATGTATATATGTATCTATAGGAGTTACATTTTATGTCAGTATTTCTTAGGCTATTTTGGAAGAAAAGAAAGAAAAAACCCAAAAATTCTGGAAAAAGTTAATTTTCATTTGAAAACTAAAAGAAGACTATAATACTAACTGTCTAGCTGAAAATATATTACATTCTGCAATCTGCAGAAGCAGTGATATGCTTAGAAAATTATGTACTCAAATCAATAAAAAAATACACTAATGCAGTGATATCTTGTTGTTATACAAGAAAATGTTAAAATATTTTTTGAGAAAGCTGAACGACTTATCACTATAAGCATTTTTTTCTTCTCTCTGTACCAGATCTAACAACTGTTTGCAATCTTCCAGAACCTTAGTCAAGATTATACTTCACATCTATACACCCACAGGTCCAGACAGTGGACATTTTTTTGTGATCAGGTTCAAAAAATATTAAAAGACAGAATTTTTCTAGCTTTGCAAGTCTTTATGTGATGGGAAAAGAAAGCACAAAATCTTCAAACTGGAAAATCCGTTGAAGCACTATTAAAGTTATCAAGAGCTTCATCACTTATTTCAGTGGCTGTGAGATGTTGTTAAAACATCAAACCAGTATCCCTAGTTTTATTGTCTTTATGAAGATTTCAGAAGAAAAGCTGAGTTTATAAGCATGAAAAGATTTTGCCGATATTAAACTGAAATTTATTCAGTGCCTTCTCAGTTAAGGACAACGTAAACTTCATTTTTTTGTTACTTTGGAGGTTTTTTCTTTACAAGCATTCAAATCAGTAGCAATAAATAAATACATATACATATAAATAGCAGCATTATTGTTTCTTGGCTGGAAAGGATCCCATGGTTGTAAATACATACCATTCAAAATCTTGGAAAATGGTCTCAGCAAAAAATCAAGTTAATTCCAGCAGCATATTTTTTCATAGTTTTGGATTTCGTTTGTTTTGAAAGCCTGGAGCATGGACTGAAATTTCTCTGAAAACTTGATGGTTAGGCTATTATAAAAAAGAAACAGCATGAAAATTATGATTATCGATTGAATTTGTCCTGTGTGCTATTGTTATTCCAGATGTGTGAACTATAAAAATAAAAAAATACTTTTGGTGAAAAGTCAGTTACCAGGATCTCATGTGCCACCCTGATTTATGTGATTTTATGATGATTCTCTAACTGGCCCACAGATGCATATACCCATGATTATGGGCATATGTTGACATCTAAATCACAAGGATAACTGCTTCAGAATGTGTGAAACATGCTGATATTTAACATGAGCACAGTTAGATGAAATGACTCATCTCATACCCCATTACTATGACCCTCAACAGTAAATACAACATTACTTTGCTGAATATGTAAATGTGTAATATTGTCATAATTAACTGGATTTCTCATGGCATCTTCTATGAAAATCATATTTTATTATCCATCATTAGTGAATTTGATGGTTATTGTTTTCCCTGAATTCAAGGATTCAAGGACTGCCAAGGACATTTGATGTGTGTGTATATATATATATATATATGTGTGTGTGTGTGTGTGTGTGTATAGATATAGATATATATAAATATATATATGTGTATATATATATAGATATATATACACGTATATAGATATACACATATATAAATATATTTGTGTGCATATGTGGGCATGGAAATGCAAATTCCTCTCTAGAAATATCAGTAGAAGGACAAGTAATCTTGTAACAACCAGTTAAATAAATGCTGTCCAATGTTTCAGTGTATGCAATAGAAAGATGAGTTAGTGGATTGACCAGCTCATCTCCTTGTAGGTCTGTTCTCTACAGAGCATTTTGTAATGGCTTAAATGATTAGCTGAAAGGGAGTCCTTCTTATCCTAACTTAATGGATCTAAAAGTCATTATAATAGAAGTCAGTCTGGAAACACAATCTGTTTCATACTGTGGGCCAGAAGGGAAATAGTACAACTTAAAGGTAAGATATAGTTCTTAATATCTACCTTTACAATAATGGAAATAACATAAAGGACATTAGATCATGACTAAATTTCCTGTGAAATAAATATGTATGTACTTCCATTTCAGGGCACTCATCAAATGATTTATTATCAAAATTAAAAGCAATCTATTGGTGCAAAATATGCAATATCACTGATATTTTCAGAAAAAAAAATGGTAGGAATGCTGGGAAAGGAATTTGATATTTGTTTATAAACATTTAAGTACTCAACATTCATTTCTTCATTAATATAAATGCCGTCAATTTCTTGAAATATTTATTCAATTTTTTGTGTGTATTTTGACAGTTTGTTTTATATATATTTTTATATATTGTTGTAAATAGTCAACCCCCTGCTGTAAATTTTATTAACCCTGGGTCTGGAAGTTATAATTCAAATCCAGTGTGATTTTGAGCAAAAGCTTTGTAGAACAAAGGAACTGTTTGACTTTTAATCCCTTATATCTCCATAAAGAAACCATTTTCAAGGCCTCAGACCTTTAATCCAAAATCTAACAGGTTGGTTTCATTGCAAAATCCATTAAAATGGACTTCAGCTGGGTTTGAAACTGTTACCTGCTGTGGGCAAATAACACATTATTTTCATGTTAGTGAAATATTTCAAGTTTGGAGGTTTGGTTTGAGTTATTGGGGTTTTTTCTACCCCTTTCTTCCATTATCATAATTAAATAAGATGTAAATTTCTTTTCTTATTCTGACACATTTTCCTAACAGTTTTAGTAGTCAAGGTCTATTGAAATACCTATATTTTTGTTTTCCCTTTATTAAATAACTCTTTATTGTGCCCAAAGTTCAGACACAAAGACTAAAAAATAGCAACTTGCCAAAGTCTGCTCCTTAGAATTTTCCTCCCCTCTCTGGCTTCATCAGACCACCAGCAGTGGTAAGAGATACATAGGTCTACAGACTCAGAAATACATGCTGCAGATCTGCACTGATAAATGCAGTTTTGACTACAAAAGTGGTATTTTCAGTTGATCCACTTATCCAAAAGAAAGCAGTAGGTATCACTTAATTAGATTTATTATAGAAAACATCTTTGCTGCATCATACCTATTGCTCCACCAGTATTGCAGATCATTAAAACAATTTACATGCTTAAGCTTCTTCCTCTATAATTTTTTTAATATTTCTTTTACCAATAAGGTTTGTCATATATTAAATATCTACAAAAAATGTCCCATTTTTAGTCCCTAAATATTTTTCTGGACATGGGAATAAAAACAAATAGTTGACTATGGTTACTTCAAGAACCTCTGACATTTCAGCTTTACTTTTATGAGTCAAATGCAAACTATAGGCAATGAAATGAGAAAATTTGGAAAGGTTATAGGTCAAAAGAAAATTTTATCTCCTTGAAAGACAAGCAATACTAAAAACTATCATCTCCTGCCTTGTGCAATTTGTAATTAAACAACCTTCTAAGTGAATCAGTATGATGATCTCAGGGACACTACGGAATTTCAGAATAAATCTACCAGATTAAATTAAAAAGAAAGGCCTATAACAGAGTGTAAAAGTACCATATCAAGTTTTAGAGCATCATATGATTTATTGCAACTTCGAAGATTCCCAGCAAGACTGTAATTCACCAGCACAATTCTTAAAAATACCCAAAACTTACCTTTTCAGCAACTATTAAATAAGATGTTAATTTTGAAAACAAAATTCTCTAAAGGAAAAGTAGATAAATAAATGTCATGAAAACTACTGCAAGAAAAGTACTTTTTCTTGCATTTTATTTTATTTAAACAGTGTCACAAAGGAAGCCTTTCTTGAGCAATGGTAGGTCTTCAGATAATCCAAACTAGTTTGTTAACTGTTGTCAGCATTTGTTTGATTATTTTATTTGTATAAGTTAGAAACATATTTATGTTCTGTGATGTTATGATTTTATTTCAGTCTAACACATAAACTTCAATATGGAACAGATAATAAAAATAAGAAGGTCAGTATTTCAATCTGAATAATTGTTAACAGGCTAAAGTTTTCACCACTGACTGTCATAGGAGGTCATCTTTAATATTTATAGTTTAAAGTGATGCTTATACTCTAGAAAGTATTTTGCAGCCCATTTAAAAAAAATTCTTCAAACCATATTAATCTTTGTAGATTTTGATTGTCCTTTTTCTAATGTCAAGTGCTCCAAACATAGATATTACCCCAGCTTATGTTCACTACATTTTGATTCATATTGAACACCTAGATACCCAAAAGTACCAAAGGTACAAGTCAGGGAAGAAGCCAACACATTTCTGTAAAGGTAAGACTTGCAATTCAGGTACATGCTGTAATATTTCATGTGCTTTGAAGCAACGTGATTTTTTTCCTCTGTTTTTTATTTTGTACTAATATCAAATAGTGATGGCAATTGTGTCAATGTGTGTTTGGTCTCATATATTTGAGTAGCCAATTTGCTGTCGTCCATGGATTGTATTATCCATTTTGATCAGCAAGCAGATTCTCTAAGCCATCAATTTTTAAAAAATCTATTATTTAATTAAGTAGCTAGTTAATACAATAAAGTAACTGAATTTCTTTCAGTCTTGGTGCTGTGACCAGTTCCCTGGGATGGTTGTCCTAGTGCCCAACCATCCTCTGGATAAAAAAACTTTTCCTAATATCCAACCTAAACCTTCCTTGAAACCCTCATGCCATTTCTTCAGGTCCTCTCACTGTTCATGCGAGAGAAGAGGTCAGCTCCTGATTTTTCTTAAAATGTTAAAGTGTTAATTATGTTTTCATTATACTGTTTTGTCATTTTCTCGTTTTGCTGGTCTGTTTGTTTTCTAAAGACATTTGATGCTTCAGTTTTCATCAACATTCAGATTCTGAATCTTAATTATTTTTGGAGGTACTTCTTTCACCTGTGCTGCAAATCAGAAGTTTTTGTCATGCATTTTGCCAGGTCATAAAATCTATCCTTTATTGGATTTATGTTTATATTTATCAGGCATTTTTTGTATAATCATTCCAGCACTCTCATTTATCATACATCTGATAACTGAAGTAAACTTTCCTATGCAGGTACTACTATGGAAAAGTAATACAAACCTAGTCATACTATCATTGTCTTGGAAGTGGTGAGAACCTTGTTTTTGCCAAAGTGAGCTACTTTGTCAATTACTCTAAGCAAGGGACCTCTGCTTGTGTCTCTTTTGTGGGATTTTTTTAATGCTAGGATAGTCTTTTAATGCCAGCCATACTTCCTGATTTAAAAGAGTGCATTCCTAAAAGGGTTATCCAACAATTAATAAATTTTGAACTGTGATAAACTTTTTAACTGTTGATAACCAATGGGGGAAATTGAATGAGCAATGTCTTTTTTTTTTTTTTCTTTTCACACCAAGGCAGAAAAAAGGGCTAAAGAAAGCCCTTTTATTCACAATATTAACCCTCACAAGAATATCTGATCAGGTTAAACATTGTCAAAAACCTGAAGACCAAGGACTTGAAAAGCTAAAGTTTCTCCTGCTTGAGAAACACTTTAAGATACATTGGATTGTTCAGTGAACTCTGTCCCACTCTAGAACTTTCCCTTGAGGAATTACATTCCAGAGGCAGAGTCCATGAATCATTCTTTGAAGTAATGATCAATGACTGAGAAGTCAAATATAAATCCCAACTCCAGTAGTAATTATCAGGCTATCTCATTTATTAAGTTTGCCAATATCCTACACAAAACAAATGAATTAGCTATAATCTAAGATTATTTCAATTTCTAAGGTCAAGTAGATGCTGTGAAATGCAGTTTTGACTGTAGCAAGTTGAAAATTTTTTTTTTATTTTTAGATACACATTTTTTGTAAATATAGCATTCCCCTTTTTTTCCCTTTTTTTTCTTTTTGTTATCTATTTGGTTTCTCACGTATTAAAAACAAGGGCAATATCAAGAACTTTACTCATATTTTAATTTTCTCCTAGCAAAGATAGTATCAGAATGCTCAGTTAATTAAGAACAAACAATGACCTGATAATATCAGACTACAAAAGATACAACTACAATTTATACTATTTCTGTGTGAAGAACTTAAAGGCACTCTTGGAGGAAAAAAGAAGGGAATCAGAAAAAAAAAGGCAAAATAAACCTAAAATATCTTTTTTTCCAAGAATCAAAGGATTTCTAAAAGAATAATAGCTAATACTATTCTGAGATTGTGTTTCAAAAGCAATCTGCACTGTTTAGTTGTTTTTCCTATTTGTATTTTTATTGCTTGAGTTTTTGTGACAAAATATTTTTTTTCCATAGCATAAAAAAAAATTTAAAAGCTTATAAATCATCAAAGGTTAAAGTCATCATTTGGCTTGTGAAAATTTATGCAGGTACTCTAATTATGAAAAAAATTGACCAATAAGAAACTATAACTGAAATTTTAAGTTTACAGTTTGGCTGCTCTGAAAAGAATAGATTGACTTTGAAAACTCTTGAATAATGACTAACTCTTAGTTGAAAATGAGGATTATTTGTTAGCTAAACATCAAAGATGTAAGATGAAGCCTGAGCCACAATTTTTCTTAGAAACCCCAGTAGTAACTTCAATTTTTCTTTTTCACAAGGAAAGCTGTGTTTATATACAGAGAACATTTAGTACAGTATGCCCTAACAGAAAAACCAGTAATTGGAAATGGATGGATTTCATAATAAAAAAAACCAAACAAAACTCCTTGATCAAATTCCCTTTCCTGTACTGCAGTCCTTTGTGGTAAGATTTCTAGCCTCCAAAGAAGTAAGGAGGTATCTATATGCCTGAAATGTAGATACATGTTGGTGCACTTGGGCCTTAAGATATTTGTTTCTTCAAGGTTTTTGGGAAGTATGATATTTCAGGAAGGCATCGTCTTCTGATTATGACAAGCACAAACAATTGCATATATTGCTAAAAATCGTAATGTAGGAACAGCAAGCCACATACTTCCTCTGTCCATCTCCACCAATATATAACTCTTTTCCTAAATCTATAATTTTACTTTTACTTCATACTCCCTCTTTCTTGTCTGTTCCTTAGACTTTCAAACCCATAGTCCTTTTATCAAAATCTTATTTTCCTATGTACTTCACTAGAATACACCACTCTTTTTCTGCTCTCTCTTTACAGTACCATTCAACTTTCTTCATTCATTCCAACCAAGACATGAGTTATTTCTCCTCATGTTTTGCTGTGGCTAGTCACAGACGTCATACATTCCAAGTTGCTACAACCCTGTTTTAATTTTAAAATGGCAATGCCTGTCATTGGTTACTAATATCCAGAACTATCTTGCAAGGATGAATAAACAAGAACTTGAGGTTTCCAATGGTGATTAACTTTTAAGGGGGCAGTCACTCAAAATTAGCTGTTTAAACATCTTAACAACCCAGCCACCAACTGATCATTTTGTGAATTACCACCACTGTCCTGCCTACTGTTGTTCAATTGCTACACACAGGAGTAGCTCTTTGGAGATGAAGGAAGTTAAATTCTCTATCAAGTAATGTGGCAGACAAAGAAAGATCAAATGCAAAAGGTATTGGAATCTGTTACCATTGACTGATCACGTTCCCTTTCAGTACTCTATCTCTTTCTGTTCATATAGTCAGAGTATTAGAAAGTCTTGAAAACATATGCTCCTCTAAAGCATAACATTGCATTCCACATTTTTGGCATTAAATCCTTTCTTTAAACTATTTTAAATTTTGGTCTATGTGGTTTTTTTGTTTTGTTTTGTTTTTTTGTTTTTTTTTTTTTTGGGGGGGGAGGGGTTTTTCTGGAACGCTTTAGTTTGAAAATAGAGTTATTCTGCATCACTGAGGTACCCTACTTACATGATTTTTAAAGACTGATCGTTCCTGCTGACAGTTTACAACAAATTCAGAGGAAAACAACACTGTCCTTTTCTGTGTTCCTCAAACTGTGACACAGAAATGAGGAAGTTAATCATTGTGTATCTTGACAAACCATATGCTTACTTCTTTGTTTCCTTCTTCTCTTAGGAACTGTTACATTTCCACTAGCAGCCTGTGAATTAAAAACTCCATTTTGTTAGCTGTTGTCAGATAACCCCTTTTTTCCTAATACTTACCATGGGGAAATAATTAAAAGAGGATTCATATGTTCCTATATGAAGCAAAACACATGTGACAAGAATTGGTATCTAACTTGTTATATCACCTGAAACAACATCTGTGAAAATCTGAACTTCTGAAGAATATTTTCATATTTTTCATATTTTCATTTGAGGGTAGGGTAGAGAGTAAGAAACAGAAGTAGGATAGTCTTAAGGAGAAGGTAACTAAGAAAGATAATAAAATGCCAGACAGAGAGAGAAGGAAGGAAGGAACAAAAAGAGTGAGAAGTGGCTGATTCTTTCTAGATATAGATGTTATGTCTGATCCAGGTGGAAGGGAAAGCCTTAGCAAGGAAGAACTACCCATCATCTATATTAAGAATCAGAGCATTTTGATGAAGTATCTTAATATTCTCTGAGGCTCAAATATGGAACTGCCTATCCTGTGCAACAATTTTAATTAATAAGTTGATGTTAACATGGCTTATTCATGAAGTATGCCCTAGAGTCCTTTTACACAGAATAGTTATTAGTCACTCCTTGCCATTTCTCTTACAGAAATACTGTATAGATACTATTTGTTACATGTATTTTTAGTTCAGTGGTACTTTTTCTAGTTCAGATTCTCAAAAATTATCATATAAATGTCAGATACCATTAGGAGGGCAGAAAGAAACTGAAGATGACATCTAGAAACAAAAAATAGATAAGGGTACTGAGTGAAAACAAGGAGACAAAACTATGGATGTAGACTTCTGGAAATGTCACTGCAATTTCCAGAACAAATTTTTGTATTCCTGTAATAGGAAGGAGAAGTGCTAAAAAGAGCAATGAGAAAAAGAGCAGTTTAAAAAAAAAGCTGCATTTATATATCAGATTTATTTAAATACTTAAAGTGAAGAAGCTCTTCTTACTACCCTGTCCTGATGAATTTTGAAGTCCATAGTTAGAATGGAAAATCTGAAAACTGTTACTTTAAAATATCAAGAATTTGAAAGGGAGAATAATTTTTAGCAGCATCTGAGGAAATTAAGTCAAGCATGAAATGATGGAGAATGTGTTCTCATTTTGCCAAAACCAGATTGTAGAAAAGATCTGATTAAAATAAGCAATTAGCCTTCTAAAGGTTTTTAAATAAACAATTGTTTATTTAAACAGGAAGCAAATTGGATTTGCCAGGCTGAAAGGCAAAGGCAGATGAGACACTTTTCAAAGTTAAAAAAGTCAAGGTAAAAATGGGTGATGTCCCAATGAAGTGGGTTAGCAGTCATCAGACTCATAGGAAGAAGGTGAATTAAAACAAAACCCCGCAAAATTGGGAAAATAAGCTTTCAAATGCCAAAAAACTGAATAAATCCTATATATCATCAATAGCTTACCTGTGTGTATCTGTATTTACAGGAAACAGAGCTATTTTGCAAAACAGTCAAAAGGGAGAGGCTCTAGTCAGAAAAGACTTTGCATTAAAAAAAACCAAAACAAAACCAAACAGAAAAAAAACCCCAAAAAACAAAAAAACCCCCACAAAACCAAAAAAAAACAACCAAAAAATAAAAAACCACCAACCAACCAAAAACCACCCAAACCAAAAAAAATAACAAAACTAAAACAAAAAGCCAAAAATCAGCCTAGGAGTGAGATACAATAAACAATTTGAGGAAAAAAAAGCCATTTTTGAGAGCAGGCAGACAGTACTCTAATTACATGATTGAAGGGCTTTTCTACATTGGGTATAAATGTAAGGAATGCAAAAAAAACTATTTTCCATAAGGTCTATAAAAATTCAGCTAGCCATACATCCATTTATTTTGTGTATATGTGAAGACATAGAAATATAAGAAAAGTAAATGTTTTTTACATTAGGAAGAAGCTATTTCCTTCCACTGTAATAAAGACACACACAAAAAAACGCCCACTCTTACCAAGTAGTTAGGATTAGCTATCTTATAAGTGAAATGAAAAATTTTATTTTCATTAATCTCTGACATTTTTGTGAATCTTGGGACCAAAGTCTTTTATTCCCATGGCATATATCACTGAAGGTATCTCCAGTTTTCCCAACAAACTTAACACTTAGTGGGAGCAACTGCAGACAAAATGTAAAGCGTAATTCACTCTCCACGATCAGTCTGCCCTGGTCTCTTTTCCGAGGCTTTCAACAGGCACACAAAACAGTGCCAACTACGTTGGTCTTTTTTTGGGGGTGAAACATCTGCTCATTAGAATAAGGCAGAAAATCAACTTCACATCTCTTCAAGTAGCAATGTCACATTTTCCTTGGTTTCTTTCCCCCTGCGATTCCACCTTTTTATGACTTCTCAATCTTCTTCACAGAGACATAATACTGTAATGGGACTTTGGTTAAATTTTAACAGATTAAATCAGAAGAGACATAGAATCAACCATAAACAAGTGCAAGTCCAGATCTTATTCCTTAGGCTGCCAAATGAAACAAGTGGATTCACTTTTTCAGGTGTTTTTTGTTTGCATTTTTTCCATTTCCACTGACTGCTTCTGATAATCTTCACTCACTGATACTGTTTATGAGTGCGTTGCTAAACTCTGTAATACCTGTTACAATGGCTCACAGAGCACCCAAGCTAGATATTTCTACAAGGGAAGCAGTATTATGCATTTTTACCAGCATGATCTCTGTATCTTGGATAGTCCTTGAGTGTAGTTTTGTCTGTGCAATGAGAGCCTTGGGCTCAGTTTTCAGCCAGAGAATCACCCATATTGGGCAAGGCTGAACCAGACTTTAAGATAACACATCAGTAATTCTTGCCAAACTAAACTCAAAATTACAGCTACTGCTTTATACTTTTGTGGCATTTTAGACACATCTGTTGGTTTGTTTGTTCTTGCATTTTAGATGACAGGTGGATTTGTTACATTAATCATTAATTCAGTTTTCAGTACCACTTTGAACTGCCCTTTTCATTCAGATATTTTTGTATTTAGCTTTTCCTAGAGGAAAAAAAAAGAGTGGAGCATCTGTCTTTAGCAGAATGTGGGCTTTAAGAGGTATGTGACTCGTTTGTTTCTTTGTTTTTAACATGGTCTAGAAAGTACACAGACGAGATACTGGAAGAAATCAGATTTCACTCCTTCATCAAAAGCAGCATAATTAAAATACAGCCAAATTTAAAAAAAAATAAAAATAACCAGAAAAACAACAAAATGCAGATATCCTTTTTATGCCCTTGGTCTTACATCTAAAATATTTTTCCTTTCAGGCACATAAAAATTTATTTAAGCCTCTATTCAGTAACTGTAACAATATCACACAGACTCTCAAATTTAGAATGGCCATTACTGAAATGTCAGCTTTTACTTTCAATACAAGAAATATTGCTATTCTTTCATGTTCTATCACATCACTCTGTGGTACTTCTTAAACACATTTTGTGAGAAGAGTATCATTATTGTATCTTAAGGGACTTAACATTCTCAGGAGTATGATCTACCGTGAGAAAACAAGGGTTCTCAAGGGACAGAAATTATGTACAACAGAAAGGAAACATTTAATTTCAGAATGAAAACCTACAAATTACTGAGCCACTTGAAACATACTTTATTCGTACAAATGAGTCTCTTCATTTAAAGTAGTTCATTACAATGAATAAGACAGCTGTAGCACTTTAGCCATGATGGAAACATTTCTTTTCTTTGGGAAAGATCATTATTGAATATAAAGAAGTAGTGTAGGGGTAATCACTACTTACAGATACTTGAAAACTCTTGATATATCATCTTATACACAATTTTAGCTTAGATAGTGTGTTTGAAAAAGGCTTTATTAAGTGTGAAATTAATAGTAAGACTACTGCAGGGAAACTGTAGCTCTCCAGTACAAGTCTGCATCATGTGTCTGATTTTTAAAGCTCCAGCCCATGTTTACAGTCATGCTCTCAGTCTTTCATCACGATTCAGACATACAGATTTAAATGGTGTCATCCAGCAGCTCCAGCCCAGTACTTGCAGCTCAGTTCTGTATCTGGGAACCCAGGATCCCTGCCCAGACTGAGCGACATGACTGTTGCTTTCCTGTATTCTCAACATGTATTCCAGAGACTGATACACAGGGACATACACACACATGCACACATACACACAAAGCTACACTCACGTATTCATCCCATATACACGCCACACTCATGGGTCCCCCAAATACAAGTGTGGACACTCTACTGTCCTGATACCTTATCCCAGACATGAGCATGCATAGTTGACAGGTTACCCAGATTGACTTTTGCTAGCAGATGCACAAGCACACCCAAAGTAAACTCAATTTGATAAAGATACCCCCAGCAAATGATACCAGGCACATGGGACCTGTGGTCCTGCTCCAGCTGCTGATGCTGAGCCCCTCACTTGCCTGAATTATTCCTCTACCCCCAGCAGCTGCCTTTGGGCACACTCACTGTTCCCACCTTAGTGGTTGGAGGTTAAAGAACCCCACTGACTGCAGTAGCTGCTGACAAAACCCCACTGACTTCAGTTAGTGACATCTCAGGCCATGAGCAGCCACAGTCTCACTCCTTGCACCAAGAAAATACACAGGAGAGAGGGTGAAATTACACAGAGAGAGACAATAAAATATTTACTAAAATTATGTGAGAGACAGGACAAACTACAGAGATCAAGTGCTGGGCTCAGGCAGACAAGCCTGGTGATCAGTTTTGTTTTATACATGACTGAACCCTTTTAAATCTCTTTCTGCCTGATTGTCTCTCTGCTACTCCCTGACCCCCTTCTCTGCAGATTGCCAAAGTTGATACAATCTTACAGATTCCTCCCAACATCATGAACCTTCAGGGCTGCATCCTTATCAGTTGCAAAATTCAAGCTGGCTTTCTTTGAAGTGGTTCCAGCAGCTTCTTGACAGTCAATTAATTACTATGACTGATGAGGTTTATGTCTTCTCATTATTACTCTTGTTGCCAGACAAGTCTGGTAGGTCTCTCTATGTCTCAGTATGGTTTTTTTTCAGTGTCTATCTCTTGACCCTGGTCACCTATTTTGATCAAGGTCCTCAGTAAGGTGATTTTACCAAAATAACATTCTCACACTCCATCTCTGTCAGTCATAAAACTGACCAGGCTTGTTTCTTGTTAGTTGGTTGGGTTTGTCCCTTTCTGTGTTTGCCTTCCTTCTCTTTCATACCACCCCATGTGACAATGTCCTTGGTCAGATAACCAGAGTTGCAAGGGAGTTGCTCTTGCCTTCCAGATATCCTTATAGTAAAAACAAGTCTAGATGATAAATAGAGGAGGCTGTAAAAAAAACCAAACCAAACAAAAAAAAACCCAAAAACCAAAAAAAACACAAAACAAAACAAAAAAACCAAAACAAACAAACAAAAAAAACCCCTAAAAAATAAAAACGAAACCAAAACACCATGACCAAAAATATTTCCAATTTTTGACAGATGTTTTGAATGTATGTACCATTTGTTGCTGATCCTCTTGATATGAATTTCAGAAACAGAAACACTATTAGAGAGATGGGGTAAGACAAGGGAAACCTTCCTTTAAGCAGCTGCTGTGACCCAGAAAGACCCCGGTCCATCAAGTATTTTTGTTGTAAAAAAAATCTACCCCCTGGACTTCGGTAGGATTATAGCATTTATTCTGGCCTTCAAGAAATTCCAAGAAGGGTAAAGTTTCATTCTACCACTAAATAAAAACAAAAAAATGTAAGTTTTTATTTTTCTTTCACCTCGAAAAACAGTTGTTCCACTCAGTGATAATTAAAATATAACAAATAAAGTCAAGATTTCAGACATTTCCTTGTAGAAAAGCATATAATCAAAAGGCTACTTTTTTTTTTTTTTTAAGGTTTGTTTTGCTGTTCACAACTTACATGATTTATAGTTAGACTCCACTTCTGGTTTTAATAGTAAAAAATGACACTGATATAAACTAAGAAATAGTGTTACAGTGAGCATCATTTAATTTTGAAAGTGCTTAAAGGCTCAAAATTTTGCATAATTTTAGGTCTTATTGTTATTAATTTTTGAATAAATTTGCTTATTTGATAAGTGCTGGCTAGCAGAGAAAATATCCTGGAAAATGTCTTCACTGAATGGTCAAAATGCTTTTCTACAGAAGGCTTATGATGTTCTAATGAAAATACTGAAGGTCAAAAATGTGAAAGATGTGGCGTCTTCCCTGCAAACAGCACAGATAACTGCTATGATATCTCTTTGAATTTTTTTATTCACTCATGAAGTCCAGCAGAAAACCAGTGATTCAGGGATAAAGTGAAAACTTTATTGGGAAAAATTTTGGTAAATCTGTGAGCAAGTCTAACAATAAAAAAAAAAATTACTCTAATATTTTATTTCAGCAATATAAAATGTAAAAAATTGTGAATTCTCTTGAGTGTTGCAGCTTATTTAGAATTTTTAAAATATTAACCAAATGTATAACTGAATATAACAGATATAATTGGTAGAATCAATATTATATGTTGAAATAAAATTAATAGTGGATAAAATGTAATATATATTTTCTAATGCAGTATATGATTCGAAAATATAATCTATCAGAGAGATACTTTTAAAAGAGTATAGTTAGTAATCTTCATACACCAATAAACTTGAAACAAATCGCTAACATTTGTTTGGAATAAAAAAAAATCTACAAAAATGTGTGAAATCTAACCTTTATTCAAAACTATATATAATATAACAGTAAAGTGAAGAAATACCCAGGTAATGACAGAAACATCACTCACTGAAAATAACTGCAACATGTTACTTCTCTTTGAGACTCTGATTTCTTTACAATCTTCTGTAAATATTAGCATTTTAGTGGTATCATTTAACCCTAATGAAGACCCTTTACGATGTCCTAAAATAGGAGTAAAATGCAATTTACTTCCTCTGTAACACTCCATTACACCAGACAAGTCAAAATGATCTTCAATCTTCACAGAAAACTTGCCCAGATAACTTTTTCCTATTGTGTGAGAATTTGTATTTCTAAACTATTTTTCACATGAGTTTGATTCTTAGTTATTTTTTTAGGATTTTTTTTCATGATTCACTGATGCTTTCAGCTGTTTTATTTTATTTTTTTTTGTAAACTCTGATATTTTAAAAACAAATTTACAGTTTGCTGATTATGTAATACTGTGTTCTAGCTTCATTACACCTAACTTTAAGCATCCTAAGAGTGTTATTACCGTGGACATTCAGAATTTGGGACTGTAGTAATTGTTCCTATGAATAGGACTTTTCTTATTTATTGTTTAGGCATCTTAGGCTTACTGCACTCTAAAACTAAATTCTTAAGTGTCCAGACTTAAAGGATAGTTCATGTAGTTAGAAGGAAGGATTGCTTACTTGTCACAGCAGTAGAAGGTTTCATATCCTGCTTTTCTTAAAAGCGGGATGGCAATTAATTGATCTTCAAGTAAGGACGGAATTGAAAATAACCTGGCTTCTCCTAAGCCAGAAACATTGGAACTGTCATATCTAAAGAAGAGAATTCTGTACACCTGAAAGATGCAAGGAAGTGGTGGGGGGGATCAACACTAAAAACTCTGAATAAAGAAGTAAATATCTAAATGCAGGTCAAGATTTGCAGGTAACTTCAGATAAAAAGTCAGTGAAAATTAGACATATTTTCTTAACCTACCCAGAAATCCTATATGTTTTAAAATCTGGGAATTGTATCAGTAAAAATTTCATTTTGTCATTACATCTTAAGAGCGTACAAAAACTAGTCCTGAAGTAATCTTGTATTTGCTTACCATGAGAATGTTTTCCTTCTGTGCCAAAGGTGGAAGAGCTGCACTGCATGGTCTTCTTATTGTACCTTTTTACCTGTTTTCTCCAGTGGTAGTCTCTAGAAGCTAATTTAACAGATGAGGGAGCAAAGCTCACACAAAATGGGGAAGCACACAGGGTGCAATGGTTGTCTCACTCCTCTTGAGAAAGTGGGATGATTGAGGGCTGATCTGAAGTATCTGCACATAAATATGCAGAATTTATAAAATAAACGGGATCCTGAGATGACAAGCCAGCCCTCACCAGCAAACAGCCAAGTAGGGAAACAAATAACAGAAATTTAAGGAATCCACTGTTGGAAAACAGAAGACTGGAGGAGAAACTGAAAAAGGCAGAGTGGACAAACAAAATGAGTGGAACTTCTGGCAACTGTAAGTCTGTGTTCAGTAATGGAATAATGATGTCATAGGAATTACAGCAACATGGTGGGACAAAGACCTGCCTTTGGAATGAGGTATACAGACATACTGTCCTTCTAAACTCCTTACAGAAGGCAAGACAAGTTGTACTCTACCAAAAACAAGCAGCTCTAAAGAACTCCTGTGAAATGGAACTGCCTTGAGAGCATTTGACTAGGGATCAGGGTGGATACAGATACAGACAGCCCAATCAAAGCATGCAGGCAGAGATGTAGCAGCATGAGGTTAGGGAGACACAAGAAGCTTGCCTCAAAAATACCCTGTTCTGTTAGACTCTGTTGGATCCTTCCCCTTGCTCCTATGTCCCTCAGCCCCTCCCTCCCTATTACCCCATTGGGCCTCGTCTTTGTACTGCTCCGATTCCATCGTTCAGCCCCTACCTCTTAATATATAAAAACCTGGACTCTTCCCATGAGTCCTGCCTTTTGACCCTGAACATCTCATCATGCAGCTGAATTAAACATCTGTGGATACTATGCAAAGGCCCGTTTTACTTCCTTTCCTGTACTTTATTAGCATCTAGTTTGGCTGCCACACAGAGAAGTGTTGTTAAAACAACTAGAGGAAGTCCCCAGTTGAAAAAAATGGTTCTTGTGGGGCACTCTGACAACTTTGCCACCTGCTAAAAGGGGAACATATTAGGATGCAAATAGTCCAGGGGATCTTTGACAATAATTTTCTGTCAGTAGCACTGGCAAAAATTGTCAAGGAGGAGTAGTCTGGGCCAGGTACTCCCAATATAGGAAAACTGGTCAGTACATGTTTTTGCCTGCAGTTATCCCAAGAGAGGAGGATCTTTAGTAAGGTGAGAAATGTTCTCAGAAAAGTTTAATATTCTCTTCAATAAGCTTGAAATGAGCACCATCCTTAGCAGGATTGTGAGTGACATTGCATTGAGGAGGGGGTGGAGTGCTGCCGATATTCTGGAGGATAGGGATGCTGTTCAGAGGAATCTCATTAAATTAGAACGCTGGACCTGCAAGAACCTGGTCAAGATCAAAAAATACAAAGTCCTGTGTGTGTATTTAAAACTCATGTATAAAAAATCTGAGGAATGATGGGCTTCATAACTGCCATGCAAAAAGAGAATCAAAGAGCTCCAGTATATAACCTGACCATCAGTCAACATTTTTCCTGAAAACAAAGGTTAACTGCTTGCTGAGCTAAATCAACAGGAATGCTACAGTGGATCAAGGGATGTAGTAATGCTTCTCATCTAACTTGAGCCTGACATTTTGGAATGTATGGCAAAATCAGAATTTGGATGAGGACACAGTGTTTTTTGTTTGGCTCTGACAGTCTTTTGGCTTGCACTGCACTTACATAATATTGAGGGGTTGTCAGTGATGCTTAGAAAGAAGAAAAGCATGGAGCTGGAAACAACAGGAATCTGACTGAAAATGCTCCAAGAAGAAGAATAAATATTTTATGGATAACATTAGATTAATTAGTTTGGGGTTATAAAACAGAAAATGTTATTCACTGGACCTACACAACTATAGTAAAAAGTTTGGTGCTAGCAGTTGCAATATGATGGCATCACTGATACAATTTCACAAAATATCTTAAAAATTATTTTCAGCAGATTTTATTGCCGTAATTACAGAAGGCTATTTAAGGTCAAAAGGAAAACAAGGAAACAAAATTGAACTGAGAGGTTTGTGTTATGTCTTTCACTTTATAGCACAATACAATTAAGAACATTTTTATTGCATATTCTTGTGCAATGTTTTGATGAAGACTTAATGATAATGGAAAAATTACAAATTTTTAATTATTGATTATTGTAATTAGGATTTTATTTGTTCTGATAGATTTCATCATGTGTTTGTGTGAATAAAGTGAAACAGAAGAATTTTATATGCCACTGAAAAATGAATTTTAGTTAGACAGTTCTCCTTTATATTCTATTCCCAGTCTTTGCAGGCAAGTGTTTTTTACTACCTTTTAGCAACCCCATTTGTATTTTCTATCACAGATGGAAAGTGCTATAAAGCTTGATTCAATAATACCTAATAAAACTTCAAGAAAATAATTATGGAGCTACCCATCCTTCATGAAAAAAAATCATCCTGAGAATAATCTATCCAGTTTGTAAAACCCAGTAGTCATCCATAATAAATTCATTAACCAATCATTAATTTCTGCCAGCATTACTAATAAAACAGGTAGAATCAATAATTAATTTTGATATTAGCAATCCATTTGAAAAAATATTTTTAATTTGGAATTTTTCATCAAATTACTGTGGCTTCCAGAGTAACTCATGTTGTCTTGTTACAGGTTCTTCCAATAATTGCACCATATCATTCCTGTGAGAGTGATAGTTAAGATTCTTCTGGTGATCTGTAAAGACTACCCTGTCACAATCAGGGTGCTTCTTCCTCCTCTCAAAGAAGGCCTGGATACAATAATTTTAAAACAAGTGTTGCTGCTCTTTTCATGGTGTATATATGGAGGTATAGTAAGCATATTAACATGTTCATAAATGTCATGCTCATCTTGCCCCAGAGCATTCAATCCCGCTGTGTGATTCTTTTCTGCTTTTATATACGTGTAGTGAAGGCAACTATTTTCAGCTTTAATGATGATGTAGTTCCAGCAAAATGATGTGCTTGAATTTGTTTTGCTAAAATTGAAATGAAGCACGTAGGCATAGTATTTTCCAGACTATCATTATGTTTAACCCCTTTTATTAGCAGAGACTCAAGTTTGCCAGTAGCAACATATGCTGTGTATATTCAGTCTGCCTTTATGTCTTTTTGCTTTGGGAGACAATGGACTGTGGGGTAGATTAAAGCCAACACTGTACATAAGGCTTTAGTCTTCTTCCTTCTCCAAAGGCTATTTTCTGTTTGGATCTAGCAAATTACTTTATTTGGTTCATTAGTTTCCATAAGGCATTTGGAACAGTTTTATTCCACCTGCTTGAAATAAAAACTTTTTTTTTTTTTTACCAATTTTACCAATACATCTCACTGCACTACAAATGTAAATAGAATCTTATTTATGAAAATTGTTTTAGTTGAATAAGACATAGGTACATTAAATTAGATATTAGGTATTTTTATTAATATTAAATGGCAATTGTTATATGAATGTAATATCTTGATTTTCAAGAAAAAGTATTTTATTTAAAATAAAATTACTGTTTTTATCAGTGTAAAATTCCAAATGAAACAATCACTTCAGAGAGGAAACAGAATATTATTTACATGTTTTCACAGTTTCTATCATGCAGCAGTGAAAAAAAATCAAATCAAGATTCATCTTCAAGCATTTTTTGTCACCTTTACATAGAATAAGATTGGCTGATAGCTCTTAATGGTAGAGAGAAATCAGGACGCCAAAAATAACCACTAAACTATTTGTTTGCAAAAAGACAAATACCATTCTGTGTCTAATAAATAAGACCAATTTCTCATAATTTGATCTCTACTTTCATGGGTTTTTTTTCCTAACATAGAACATAAATATAGCATTAACTTAGTAATTTATCCTTTTGCAAGGCCTAATTAGAATTGGAAACTATGAAAAACAGTAAGAAGGTGTTGGGGAGAGGGAGGTGTCTTGTATTTCCTCTAGTTGTGCCCACAACTGCATAGACCAGCAGAGAGGAAGATAGCTGGGTTTACTTTTCTGTTCATTCCACAACTTCAGAAGCAGCTGTTCTTCCATTAAGAAAAAAAAAAAATCTATTTGCTGAATTTAGCATACAGTGTCATGCATTGTCACCCTGTAAGGCCCAAACAACTCACTCAAATGTTATGAATTCTCATTCACAAGACATGAAATAGTCATTTAGTCAGGAGATTAGGTTATAACACAACCATCTAGAAGTTCTTGTTTCTTACACTACAAATCATTTTGTCAAAGAAACAGCTTTGCAGTTCTTCACTTTACTCTGAGAAAGATGTCTACGTTGGTACTCTGAAGTTGTACTGTGGGGATGCCTGTTTCTCTCCATTGAATAGAAAAGACATGTAGAATGGCTAATTAAGAAGTAGGTGTTTAACTTTCCAGCATTTAAATTAGTTGACATAAGTCCCAACTGTAGTGTCTGAAGAAATATGAAAGTGTTTTAGCAATCTAAAATAGCCTACCTACACTCACATCTACAATCTGTAAATACACCAGACTGTTAAATGGACAAGTGATAAAAAGCCAGTCTTTAATGTTCTTATCTTGCTGTACTTAGTCTTAGCAATGACCCAAAACCCCAAAAAAGATAATTTTCATGGTATTAATAATACTAGTCATTTCCTGCTACTTTTTCTAGAGGTACATTAAATTTAGTAACATCTTTATAATTGCATAGATGGCACACTAGAGCAAAGACCAAGTCATGAAGTCCTATTCTTGTATCAATCTGTGCATAACAAAACCACTCTTTCCACCTTGTCCATTTAGCAAACATGCTATCTGCCACATATCAAGCTCAAAATATATTCGGGACTGTAAGTTACTCTTTCACAATGTTGACTTCTAATATAAAACATGATCTCTTTTTTCTTTTCATTTTAGAAACAGAAAACTCATTTTCCATTTTTGGAGGAACATTCAAGTTATTCTGTTTCAGTCATGGCATATTTAAGTCTCAACTTGTACTTGATTAACACTCTATTAATCATTATTAAAGATTTCTTCATGCAAACAAAATAGCATTTAGCTCATTTAAGTTATAATTGTTCACTAATTGGGCAATAAGCAGTTCACAGAACTCTTAAATTAGCATATAAGTGCAAAAGATAAGGACATTGGGGATAAAGTTTCTTGCTGCACAGTTTCAGTTCGTTTTAATATATACACCTTATAACATGAATGATTGATATAAAATTCTATTGCCTGTAAGAAATGAGTTGTCATTAATTATAATTCAATTTATTCTCAAAAAGCAACTTCATGCAATATGTTATCAGAGGAAAAGGAAATTAAGCAAATTTTCTTCTTGTCTATTTGCACTGCAGTATGGAAAATATGTTACAGAATTTTATGTGAAATACATTTCTCTTGGTGCACAAGCTTTTTAAAAAGATCAGATCAAAACAAAAAGATGAAAGACTGGGTTCTAAATTTGCCTGTCTAATTTAGCGACCTTCTACTAAGCAGTGACTGCATCAATGGATAAGGAGAGGGCTGTGGATATCATTTACCTGGACTTATGTAAGGCCTTTGACACATTATTCTTTCTGCTGAATCGGAGAGACAAGGTTTTGAGTGATGTAATAATTGATGGGTAAGGAAATGACTGGTTGGCTGCATCCAAAGTTTCAGTCTAGAGCTTAGTGTCCAGATGGAGATCCGTAGAAAGTGGTGTCCCTCAGAGGTTCTTACCCTGATATCTTCATCAATAACTTAGACAGTGGAATGGACTGCAAGTGCCCAGATGACACCAATTTGACTGGTGCACCTGATTTATTGGGGAGGAAGAGGAGACATCCAGAAGAACCACAACAATCTTGAGAAGTGTGCCTTTGTGAACATCAATGAGGTTCAACCAGGCCAGCTGCAAGGCCCTGCACCAGAGTCAGAACAATCCCTACTATCAAATCAGGCTGAGGGATTGAAAACAAATTGAATGCAGCAGTCCCAGTGTCTGAGAATATTGGTGGGTGGAAACTGATCACATGCTGGTAAGGGGCCCTTTCAGCACAGAGAACCTGGGCTGCACCAAAAGCAGTGTGTCCAGTAGATCAAGGGAGATGACTCTGCCCTTGTGAGACCTCAACCACTGACCTCAATCCAGCTCTGGGTTCCCCAGAGAAATGTGGACCTGTCAAAGAGGGTCCAGAGGAAAACCACAGAAATATAAGAGAGCTGAAACCTCACCTATGAAGCCAGACTGAGATTTGGGGTTGTTCAGTCAAAGGCTCAGGGGAGACTTTATGGTGACATTTCAGCATTTAAAGGGGGCTTTTGATTTGATGTAAGAAAAATAATTGTTTAATATCAGAGCAGTGAGACATTGGAATAAGTTTCCCAGAGAAGTTACAGATGTCCCATCATTCGAAGTATTGAAAGTCATGTTGGACAGAGCTCTGAAAAATTTAAACTAGTGAAAAATGTCCCTGACTATGGCAAGGAGGTTAGACTAGATGACCTTTAAATGTCCCTTTCTACACAAACCACTCCATAATTTGGAAATTAAGCCTGGACATTACAGAAGAGGAGACTACAATCCCTTTCTACACAAACCACTCCAGCCTGGACATTACAGAAGAGGAGACTACATGTGTTCCTGGTACTTAAACTCAGCGCTTAAGATCTACAACTAATAGAGATTGAGTCAACAGCCATTGACCAACACCGATAATAATCAAAGAGTATAGCATTCACATTTTCTGAAAAATCCCTTCATCCAGGATTTTTCTCCTAGGAAGCTGAGAAGCCTCAGAGAAAAAGGAAAACCATTATCTTAATTGCTTCTCCTGTGTTTTGCTCCTTTAGAATGTAGTTGGAGATTGTTTACCAACAAGTGATTGTTTCATTGGTTTCCAGTGTAAGTTGTTTTGACACAATGACCAATCAGTGCCAAGCTGTGTCGGGACTCTGGAGAGAGTCAGGAGTTTTCATTATTACCATTTTAGCATTCTGTAAGTATCCTTTCTGTATTATTTAGTGTAGTTTAGTTTAGTATTCTTTATTCTCATAAAATAATAAATTAGTCTTCTGAGAACATAGAGTCAGATTCATCATTCCTTCCTTTCTTGGGACACCCTGAAAACACAATAAAAGAAATTAGAAGTCAGCTCCTACAGTGTCTATTTTTCATTTGACCTTGTCTAAGAGTGTGTCACACAAATGTAGGTATGCATGGCTTAAATGCAAATATATCAAGCTGGTGAAATGAGCCTATCAGCTCCCCTAACCTCAGGCTCATTCTGCCCATTGTGAGTTCAATACCACCAGAAGGGTATACATACTGCCTTGAAATAGGCATTTCCATAAGACCTGAGTATGCCAAAGTAGAGAAATTACATTTCCGGACTTTTGTCTTCCTTGTAATTTCCCCAAATTGAGCATTAAATCAAACCAAATTCTGATAGAAAAAATAAATTACATATTCTATTCCCATATTCATTTTTTTGTTTTAATGCCTCACATAGGATTAGTTTCAAAACTAGCAAAAGCCTGCAAAGTTTTTGTCTTATCAGGACGTTTCAACAAAATTTAGTTTTAAAAAAAGATTTGGTTTTATCTTGTGGGCAGGCTAGAGGGATTTCAAGGAGAACAGAGGCAAAACATATGAAAAAATAATCTGCCAGACTTAAGCAATATTCTATTTCCATTGGAATAAGGTATGTGATAGAAGAATACACTGGCAAAAAAAAAAATAGGAAAAGGGAGTAGAAATGGATTAAGAAAAGTAAGGAGATGATATACCTCATATTACCCACAGGTCAAGAACTGTCAGATCAGTATTAGCAGCTGAAATGAAGTACAGACAGGCATTAAGTCCTCCCAGCAGCCACCAGTGCCACAAGGCATCTCAGAAAGAAATCCACACTAACACTACGGCAGTTACTTTTTCCACTGACCTTGAACAAAACACACTAAGCTATTTGCACTGTCTGCCACAAGAGTGTTTTTTCAGAAAGATGGAAAGAACTCCTTGTGACTCCCAGTATTGCAAATCAGACAGAAAGAATACCATTGAAATGTTTCACTATGTTAGGACATTTAAAGACAATGGTAAACTTAATCAATAGTCTTAATATATTATTCATCACATTGTGCCTTCTATTTCCTCTTATGTCCTGTTAATACTGTGGATGGAAGGAAAGGGAATAAATTCCAAATTCACTACTGCAAACATATTTTTTCCTGTTGAGGTTGTGATTAATCTTGGACAAAATTCTGAATGTTAAAAACAAAATAATATTATCCCAAAGGAATTATAAGAGACTTTAGTCACAAGACTCTGTGCCAGTATGTTTTTTAATTTTTGGTTCAATGACCAAAGAGCAATTGCTGAATTAGCATTATGTTATTCTCCCATTCTCATATCTTCTGGCAGAAAAATGTTCTGTCATATTAGCTGCTAGTGCATGAAATAAAGTTTTCAGAACCTGGGGAGCAAATAATCAAGTTAAATACATTTGTTAAAGTAATTTTAAAAAATGCAAATATCCATACTATCATGTAAATTGTCTATATAAACTAATGTTGCTGTCCTTTGCATCTTTTGATAATCAAAAGCAGAAAACACACCCTGTTAAACCTTGTCCCATAAGTCATTGACTATATGGTCTTCGAAGCGTCCCAGTTATAGGGATTTGCCTACACACAGATTATTACATCTCCGGGGATTAAAAGCGCATGACTGTAGAATATTTAGGAATGTGATACAATCACCAGTTGGCAAAGCACTTCTGTGACTGAAATGAATAGGTAGTAATATTTTTATCTGACTTTAGATTTCTGTTTAAGCAGATTCTCCAAACTTTTCTTAGCTCCCTCCTTCAGTGGCATTCCAGAGGCAGATTTTCCATTTCTCCAGAACATTTCTTTCTCTTCCTTTTCATTTTTCACGTTTGCAAAACCATAAAAAAAGGAACAAAAAGGCCTCCTCAGTAGTATTTCACCAACTATTAGAAGAGACAACTCCTATGCATTCCCAACCTCCTTTCACATAATTTCAATAATTCCCAGTGTCCTAAAAATTTCTTTTCTTATTTTTTTTCCAAATTGATGTGCAGGAAATAAGATCTAATTTAAATTCAGACTAATAAATCTTATCAAACTGCAAAAAATGTGAGAAGTAAAAAAAAAAAAAAAGAAAGCAATAAAAAATATGAGAACCACTTCTGTTGCATTACACATTTTCTTCATCCATGTACTCTTGCAGTTCTTCATCCATATATCCTTACAGTTAATGGAAAAAGGGAAAACTGCATCAAATCGGTATCAACTGTAATCTTTACCAATAAATCTCAGAAGTGCATTGCAATTTATGTCAAGATAACTATGTTCAGCCACAAATCAAAACCACAATATTTTTTGCTAGTCTGGTCTATCAGCTATGGAAGAAACATCTAATTTTCTAATATTATAAGACATTTGGCTCTAGAAGCATCTGTACTAATCCACTTTTTACATAATGTTTTCTAAATACAGAACTTTGATCATGTCTTAGTACAGAACTGTCATCATAACATCTGCAATAATCATAAATGATTTTGTATTGTTAACTCAAAACAAACGGTTGCCTATAGTTTTAAAAGTTAATGTGTTGATAATTTCTGCAAGGCACCGAAAGTCAATGGTTTTGCATAGGATTTTTTTAAAAATCTTATAATATTTTGCAAGCTGAAGTTAAGTTTTCATTCAAGTTAGTTAATTGTGTCTGCAATTCAGCCTGAAGACAAATTGCAAACCCATTAAAAATTAATTTCAGATGTTTTTGTAAAAGGAAAATAGAACTGTGAATGGTTTTAGTATCTTCCGATTAAATAATGCAATGGAGAGAATGTTCAGAGGTTTTCAAAACTTAATTTCCTAATTTTCTCATCCTCCCAAAATTTATATTTTCACTGTTGGATTACTAGGTATTTATCTGTTTTGTTTCTGGAAATATTTACAATGTTCCTCTACTATCAGATGGTGATTTAAGACTGGCCCAGGGGAATTTAAGAAAATAATCCTTTCTGCAAGGAAAACTTTTCAGTTTGGTTACTATTGTTTATGTACTGGACCAAAGAAAAAAACTGTCGTTTTTTGAAAAAGTCAGAGTATCCTCACAGTAAAAGCATTGGGCTGAAGAGAACCACAATTAGACATCAGAAATTATCTAATCTTATCTGACTTTTCTTAGTCTCACTCTGAGCATGACTGGGCCCCTCCAAGAACTTAAGAGTATCTGTTTACCTAAATATAACTTTCAGTACAGGAGGGACATGTGTGTTTCCATCTTCCTTCAACCCTCCAAAACCAGATACTTCTGAACATGATAACAAGGTTAGCATTAAATATTTAGGGAACTTTAAGCCTTTAATTTGCACAGCAGAAGCGTGGAATTTTAAATGCCTTAAATTTAGATGGTGTTGGGAGACTCAGACACCAAAATTCTTATTGAATATACTTCTCTCTATAGAATTTTTTCTATCTATTTTAATAGAATTGTGTAAGACTACCATAATCAAGTATTGAGGCATTTCTTTACACCAAAGGAATTAATCCCTAAAAATTAGTTCCCCACATCATCTTGTTCTTTGCCTTCAATTGCTCATCCACGCTTCATACTGTGTTCTGCACTTCATCTATGGAAGACGGAGACACAAGTTCTTCCTATAGTATATAAATATTAAAATTCAGCTTTAGGCTCATGCATGAATAATACAAGAAAATTATGAAAGAAGCCCCTGGACATAGCTCAACAAATGAGGTAATAACTTGAGTTCTGGGGAAAAAGAAAGAAATTGCACTTCAAGAGAAAATTATTTTTTGCTAACAAAAGAAATCACTGGAGCTGAACATTATTTTACAACTTTATCTATAAGCAAAAAAGAGCTATCTGCACTTTTTTTTTTCAAAGTTTGGCAGAAGTAAGAAAAGTAGGTGTGGAAGGGATCATTGTCTCATTCTATTTCAAAGTGAACTCTACAGAGTATAACTACAGTTCACCTTATTTCATCACTTTTTCTTTTAAACAAATACTTTTTATCGCTAATTATGTGTGGCATTTTCAGCACAGTGAATACTTCTAATGCTGATGGTAGGAAGGCACAAGGGAGTTGACTCAGAATATGGAGGCAATGAACTGTCAAAAATTATGCTAAATCACGTGTCTGAACCACGGTGATCTTCTTGCTGTGCATTAAAACTTACTCTTTAATGAGAACTTTTTCACTCCTTCTACCTCTGAAATAGAATAGAAGTTGAAAAACCACATTCTGAGACAGTATTGTGGGAACAAATGAGATTTTTATCTGTATGAAAAAATACTTATTGATACTTTATACTACTTTTTGGCACTTGTGAAAATTTTGTTTTGCATTTGAGAGTGCTGCTGAAAAGAAAGTAGACTTAACAAACCCACTCTTCTCCTTTAGTTCATGCAGTACTAAATTTTATCCTACATGTAATTTTTATTTTGTACATTTATTTCCTTAACCTTGCTATGACCAAAATAAAAGATTCTTACAAGATGGAGAAAAAGTGAGAGATTCTTGAAATTACTAGGAAACCTACTTACAGAAGGAAGCAGATTTATAGCCAAAACTAAAAAGTGCAGAGAAAAATATTTTCCTAGGGGCTTGGAAGAGACTATGCAGAAAATACAAGTTACTGTACTAAGAAATAAACCTAGAATTTTATCATGAAAAAACCCAGAAAGGAAAAAAGCTATGAAACTAAAAAGCTTAAAGTAACAGAATATGTTGGGGGGCAAAAAATAAAATACACTTAAAATAAAATTCTCTTTTGAATTAAAATGTTGGACCTACGGGTGGGGTTTTTTTGTTGTTTGTTTTTGCTTTTTTTGTGTGTTTGTTTTTTTAGCAAACCTGTGGTGAGGCTTATCTTAACATCTTAACTTAGATTACATTTGCAATATTTTCCTGGCCCTTATTTCATTTAAATGTATTTAATTTAGTAAGCTATTTTAAATGCTGCTTACTTATCTCCATAGTTGTGGTGTAGGAAAACTCCTTAAGCGTGCTGATGACTAAAGCAGATGAAGATTTAGAGATCACTGAATTCTAATATTACTGTTGGGATTCTGACATGTTCCTTCATAATTCTGTTTTAACATTTCCTAGATAGCTACTGAATTATGAAAACCAGTCAAAAGTTTGCCCAAAGTTGATAGATTTGATAGTTGCTTACCATAAAGAAGATTTGGGGGAAACATCCCCACTCCACATCTCAAGGTTTGAAAGGAATTTTTTTCTTTTATTTTTATTTTCCAAAGAAAAAGGTATTAGACAAGTTGAGAACACCTTCTACAACCTTAGTGTATAAGATTACTGACTATCTGAAATGGATATCAGTCATGTTTTTGCTTTGTTTGAGATATTTACCTTCACACTGAGGGCTCTTCAGTAATACAGAATGAGTTTCTGTTGAGTCAATATATTTCTCACCCCAAGGAAGCAAAAATAACATGTGTCTTCCAAAATTAAGCTTTCCCTGTGTGATAGCCTGATGAAAAAGGCTCTAGTTTGAACAGTCCATAAGTTTTATAGTTCCCTAGCAGATCCAAAGTCTTGAAAAAGATTTGAAAGAAACTGAAAGAAATCACAATTACTAAGGTTTACACTGAAGTCTGGCTTTTATAATAAGTCAGAACAGCAGATAGAACTTTGACCCTTTTCTTTAAAAATAAGTCTTTTAGTTAACCACAGACTCATTACAAAGTCTCTCTTGAAAAGAAAGCATTTCTCACACACCAGGCTAGTAAGCTTGGTTTAAATATAGGCTGCTCATGAGGCATATTTTGAAGACCAGTTGTGGGGAAGAAACATCACTTCAGCTTTCTGTTTTGTTTCAGGCAGTACAAACAGAAGTTAAAGCTCTGCAGTTATGCTGTATCACTCCAAGATTTCAGCATCTCACACAGAGAGATTGCTGTTTTTCTCCTTGGATGTTTTTCCTGTCTGCTTGGACTGTGGCCTGTCACACTCCCATCCCCATCTCGAGAAGACTGAAAACCTCCACTCGTTCCTTTCCTTCCTCGTGCATTGTTCTGCTACACTACTACTGGCTTCACTGTCATGTCCTTTGCTCTTCCTCATACAAGAAGTATGGTACAGACCAATACTGTTAAGATCCAGTTGTTAGGAGAAGCCTCTGCCTGAATTAAGCTGCAAATGAGAACATCTGCTGAAGTCAATGCTACAGATTTTACTATATATAATTCAAATTCCTCTCTTTTGTGCTTATCTCAAATTCCTGCTGTGGTGGCTCATCTTCTGGCAAGTTTATTCTATGGCCTTGATAGTGTTTGGAGACAGGCAACTGCATTTTTTAGTCAATTACAAATACTTTGCACACTGAAAATAAACAATTATTTTTCCACTAAAATGCTTCTTTGAAATTATAAAGTTCCCTTTTATGATTTCATAACTTTGGCTATAAATGGAAACGGGAATGCAAAAAGTGGAACCAAATGAAATGCATAAAGAAGCTGTTAAAAATGACTTTATCTTTCATGAGTATTTATTCTTGACAGTGAAACTTCAAACTAAAATAAGAACTATAATAGTATTATATATTTTTTTAATTATTAGTCTTTCCTTCATTTCTCATTCCTTGTAGCTGGTTTCTTGGTTGTTGCTATTTTTGTTTTTGATTGTTTTGTTTCTTTCTTTTTTGTCCTACTATCCACAGTTGATATTGAAGTATAAAAACATATAATGAAGGGAAACCAGAGAAACACCCCAAAACCTTAACAAAACATAATATTTTTTAGAGAGAATGGAAAATTTGGGTATAGGTGTTCATTTACTCAAAAAATATATTTGTGAAACTTTTGCTTATAACCTTCAAAATAGATTTTTAAATTCAAAAAGCTAATTATGTTAAAAATACTTCCATGTAAATTGCCTGAACCACTTAGTAAGGAGCCTGCAAAGATTTTTCAGAATACTAGGGGCAGCAAAGGAACAAACAGAAACAATGACTTTGCAGTTAATTACCATATCCAACAAAAATATGCAGATAGGAGAAAAAATAAGAGATGAAAGGAATGCACACAGGAGAATCAGAGGATGAAGACTAGATCTATAATATGACTTAATATGAGGAAAGAACTTAATGATAAATTATAGAAAATTGTGAAGGATGCTGGGAAAAATATTCCATCCATTCCTTTCCTCTTTGCTCTAACAATTTCTATAGCAGATGATTGTATAATAGATGAATTAGTTGCAGTAATTGAGTAAAACATCTGTCATTAAAATGAAGAAAAATATGTGACATTGACTAATTGTAAATGGCTTGAGATACACAGACCTGAAGATAACAAAAGTATAAAATGCTTAGTATGGGAAAACAAGTTTTGATTGCCTTCCTGAACATTCAATTGTTCTCAAAAGACTATGAGAATTTATTTATGTTTTTATTAATTTTAATGTTATGTTATTAAAAATGAGAAAGTCTGTGGAGGAAGTTGCTAAAAATATTGTATTGTAAACAACAAACAAATAAACATGACCAATTTTCTTTTCATCGAGCTTAATTTCAGGTAAACCTTACTATACTAAGATTATTTTTAAAACTCAGCAGTAATCAGTTCAAAAATGTAATGCCCTAATCTATCCTGGAAGAACAGAAATGGATTTCATTGATGTAAATGTGAAATTTTCATTAGTTAATTTTATTTAACAGGAAGTGTGAAGGAGAGAGATAGAAAAAAAATACGAAGCACCTGTCAAGAGAGGGGGAGCAAGAGCAGAAGATAATCAGCTGGACCTAGGTGATCTTTAAGGCTGCTCCCAAGTAAAAGCATTCTGTCATTCTAGTTGTACTGACTCCAGAAGTGATGCCCACTGCTGCTTTCTGCTGAGCAGGCCCTCGGCAAGGACAGGGGACTAGACGGTGCAAGGCTTTAGCCACAGGGTCATCTGGAAGTTCCCTTCTGGTGGATTTTTATGCGCAAAATAAATGTGAAAATGATGAAAAGAGCTTTTACAGCACCTTTAAAGCCACACAGACCTTCTGAAGGAGCAGTCACTCATCCTTTCCCATGCCAAATACATGCTTGCTTTTTGACACTGCCTGGATTCTGTCCACCATCAGTGTCAGAGCATGCCTGTGATGGCTTCGCCATCCAGGCTGCACCGCCCTGGTGCAAAGGTATTTCCACTGCAATTCTTTATGAGCCAGACTAAATGTGTGGCTTTAGTTTGCCTTTAGAGAGAAGACAAAACCCTGACCCCCCCTGCCACCCCAGCCCAGCTGGAAACTCTCATGCTGCTGTCGGTGGCTGAGTGGTCACTCCTCACAGGTGACTCACTGGGACTTGAGCTTGAAAATACATCAGTAACTGAGAGATAAGAAATGAAATCTGTAGACTCTTTTCTTATGCCTTACAAATTTTAAGACAAAATATACAAAATATTAAGTCATTTGAACAGTGTTTTTTCTTTGATATTTTCCTGGGAATGTAAAATATGTATCATAATTTCAACATATAGTATATTTGTGGGTTTATGTCCATCACTTGAAATTTGATCAGAAATATATTAAGCCACATTAATATGTGTATATTTCTGCAAATACACTTGAATTGTATGGCTGCAGAACAAGCAAGGTACTAAAGCTGGAAGCACTTTTGGCATTCTCCTTTGAAACTCTCTAATTACAGAGTTAAGCATGTAAGATCCTAAGACTAGAAATATTGTAGAAGCATTTAATCTCTTTGTTAGGTCACTTGTACAGAGGCATGGAGGAACCCTCAGTCAAAAGCCTGGAGGCACTCACCAAGTGTTTTTTATATTTCTAATCCAGGAAGACGAAAACAATTTTCGTCTGCTTTCAATTATAATCTGTTTTTAATATCATTTTAATAAATGGGCTTACTGCAGAATTAAGCTAGTGTCACAAGATTTTACCCACATTTTATAAATGTGCTGTGTTCATGAGACTAATACATACTAAGTGGCATTTTTAAAGCAATTAGCATATTAGCATACAATGCAGAAAATTTTCTAATAAAACTTGTTATTGAAATGTCAACAAACACTAGTCGAAAACAATGATAGAAACAAAAAGGAAATGTTTGACAGTATTGTTTTATACTAAATGTAGTAATCATAAAATTGCTATGTTTCTTGCTGTATTTAAGTAGTATTTCTATGAGGAGAGTTGTCTGATTCTTTCACCTTGTACAATCTGATAATTTCCTTATGTAAAATTAAATTCTTTTTCTCTAATTACGGAAAAACTTTGTAAGAAAAATCTAATACATTGCCTCTGTTGAAGCAATATTTTGCAAATAAGACTAAAACTAAGAATACATAATCTTGTAAATCATTAGGGAAAAACAAAAAAAAAATCATTACCCAAATCCACAAGTGTCATGGGTATCCCAACATACTATTGTATTCCATATCTCTCTGTCGCCAAAAGTTGTAACTGTCTTCTTCAGACTGGCATGGCTAGAACCAGAATTTTGAGGCAGTCAGAAGTTACTGGTCTCTTGAAAAGATAGCACAACCAAGCAAGCTGGTTTCCTCCTTTACCTGGCAATGTTTGCTGAAGGTGGAAACTCTGCTTTGGAATGTTTTTTTTTAGTGAACTTTGCAAACTATTGTCAGCAAAGCTTGCGACAGTCCCTTGGACCAGGTCACCCTATGTGAGACCAACAGACAGGTTTTTGGCCTCCCTGACATACATGCAGTGTGGAGCACTTCAGCACTAACATCCATCCTTTCAGTCTTGATTCTTTTCAGCAGTCCAGCCCTTTCCCTTGGCATATGCAAAGTGCAAAAGACTGACAGGAACTCATTCCTCCCAAATCCACAAGTGTCATGGGTATCCCAACATACTATTGTATTCCATATCTCTCTGTCGCCAAAAGTTGTTACTGTCTTCTTCAGACTGGCATGGCCAGAATTTTGAGGCAGTCAGAAGTTGCTGGTCTCTTGAAAAGATAGCACAACCAAGCAAGCTGGTTTCCTCCTTTACCTGGCAATGTTTGCTGAAGGTGGAAACTCTGCTTTGGAATGTTTTTTTTTAGTGAACTTTGCAAACTATTGTCAGCAAAGCTTGCGACAGTCCCTTGGACCAGGTCACCCTATGTGAGACCAACAGACAGGTTTTTGGCCTCCCTGACATACATGCAGTGTGGAGCACTTCAGCACTAACATCCATCCTTTCAGTCTTGATTCTTTTCAGCAGTCCAGCCCTTTCCCTTGGCATATGCAAAGTGCAAAAGACTGACAGGAACTCATTCCTGAATCCTTACTCATATCACAGAGACAAAAATTCCTAATTTTGTTGAACTGCTAGTGACAGAAATACTCCTAATCATTGTGGCAGTGCTATTCATGGCCAATACACTTACAGTTTTAAAGCGTTATTCCCTGCCATCATGCAGTGTAATCAGGGGTATTTCTGAAATGCTAAATTATCAGGTACAACAAGATGTATCACCAGAAATGTCTAGAATAATTAGACAACAGTAACAGCACCATTGTAAAAATTAAACAAAGAGCAGTACTAACTTGGTTATTCTATTCTTTGTACCCTTTACTCCTTTTTCCAGAAGTTGCCTAGCTGTTTCTCCAACACAGTAAGTTGCATCATAACAACGCACCTTCTGATGCATCAGTGACCTCATTGATTCTAATAAAACAGAAAGCCATAAAAGGCCATAATGGAGACTATGAACATTTTTGGTCTGGTTTTCTTCTTTTTCAGAACTCTCTGTGCTGGTAAGAACAGAGTCAAAAGTCTTGTGGTGAAAGGGACTTTTACAACTTGAGTATAAAAAATATGGTCTCAATCTGTCAGATGCATCTAAACAGAACTAAAACTAGTTAACTCAACTTGCCACCTCCCACAAGTCCAGCTTTGTTATGTATCTGTCACTGCAAGTAAGACTTTATTTCTGAGCCATACACTGATTTATGCAGCTCTATGAAGGACATGTTAATATTGTGCATATACAGAATCAGGTGTTATACTAAAAGATTTACATATTAAATCTATTTTTAATATTTTTAATACTCTGAGTAATGTGTTTAAGACCTAATTTCCAAACTAGTTTTAAATATATTTTTATTATTCTGACCCATACTGCATGTTACAGCAACAGACCTTTTATTGTGTTAAAGACCAGAATTCCTCATGAGAAGAAATTCTTTCAACTTTACAAATAAAAAGAATGAATCAGGATGCACATCTAAAAGCTCCTTGAAAAACTCCATATTAACACATATAACATCTTAAAATGTGGGGTTTTTTAATCCAGTTGTGTAAATAGGTTTCTAAGCAAGACATGAGGAAAAAATTATGTTTGGAATTCAGACATCTCTGTCATTCTACAAGTATGAATTAAGACAGTCTTTATGTGGCATATTACTGATTTTGCAAGAGAAGAGAAAAAAATAGCAGCTTTCTCAGAATTACAGTCTTTCCTAAAAGTTTCCTCACAACAGAACTCATATTTCCTGAACTTTAAATAAACTATGACATGCAAATCAAAACCCCAGGGCTACTTAGAGGATGATGAATGCTTTCCCTTCAAATTCCTAATCATGGGCTTGTTTATTTCTTAACAGACAATGTATATTTTCTGCTGCTTCTCTGTGTTACCTCATAAAAGTAACGAAAAGGAACATCTGCATACAGAATTTCTCCCTATGAGAATAACACTTATCAACACCAGAGATATATACCTACCCATGACACCCTATAACAGTAGTAGTACACACCTGAGTCCAGCAATTTATCTAAGGTGCATACAATAGGACATGTTCTATAACGCAAAACATTAAAATCTTGAATGATATTTCTTATACGACTGAAACTCGTCTTTAATTAGCAGGTACAATTCAACACATGGAAGTATATCTGCATTAGAAAATTACATCCCTCTATGAGATTCATCTTTTAAATGTCAAAATGCAGCACAAGGTGCTGCAAGAAAATAGGCTTTCATGATAAATTTCAACATGATTTTTCATTAGTTTAGATCAGAACTAAGAACAGTTTTGGAAAAGCAATTTTATTTTTTGTGGAAATTATGTAAAAGTTACTGCTTCTAATATACTTCATTTAAAATTTGTATGACTTCATTGTTTTCATGGATTGATTCTCTGTCCTTTTCTTGTTAACAAAAGGAAACTGACTGGTTAAATCTGATTAAATCTATTCAGACCATTGCCTCTGCGAAATCACACAGGTCTTGACATCCAACTAGACAAGAATAAATGTTTTCATTACAAACTGAAAGCCAAAAATCTATATCATATTATAAATCTCATAAAGATATGACTATCAAGTGAAAAGTGAAGAATAGCACAGGAAATGTAGCAGTCCTGAAGTTCAGACAACTAGGACATGCAGATGTGTTAAGTCCTTTCAAAATTAATGAGAACCTGTTGTAAAAAAAAAATAAAATTGCAAGGATCTGCATGTATTAGATTTCTTCTTTAATTGTGTCAGCACAATTAAAGATACTTTGGTTACTATTACAAAAAAATATAAGATATCCCATAATTATGATATAATTCCTTATTTAGCTATGTCAGTCAAATTCTATAATTGAAGAATTATTATCTATATATTAGATATTTTTATCTAGTAAATACAGCTATATTAAGAAAGAAATTATACTATTTTAAGATCTGCCTCTTTTTTTGTTCACAATCGATCCACTTTGAATTACTGAAGATTTAGATGCTGACAATTCTCACAGTTTTGAATTTTTTATTAAAGATCTGGTGCCTGATAGAATTGTGAATTGTTTGACATTTCTACTTCACAGAATTACAGAAAAAGTGGAGTTGAAAGGGACTCTCAAGGAACATTGAGTTCAGCTCCTACAGCGCACCATCCCCAAGAGTCGCACCATGTGCTCTGGAGTATTGCATGAAAACCCTTTACCATTAAGTTTAATTTGTTTGATTAAGATGAGTCCAGTGTAAACATTGACCTCTTTTAGAACAGTATGAGAAGTTATGATACCATTGCTAGAATGTTACTATGAAGACACTATATTATAACTGCAAACTATAATAGAACTCCAATGGCTCCAATAAAGCGAAACTAGCAGGCGCAACTGAAACATGACTTATGCCACAGCCATAACGTTATTCTCTGTGCAAGGATATCTGGAGATAGTGGTCAGTAATAGAAGTCTAACATGAACATTTTGCCACCTTATATAGGATTCCATCTATGATCAGTCGCAGCCACATTCCTTAATATAATGCCACATAGCCAACAGAATACCTGACCCTGGATTTTTCCAATGTCCTTATGTTTCTTCTTTTTTCCTTTTTAGATAACTGACTGCCATTAATTTAGAATTAAAATATTCTCTAAATTTAGTATGTGATCCTGACATTTCGCATTTTTTCTACCATTATTCAAATAAGTGTATTTACTAAATATGACATACCGTTGTGGTCCAAGAAATGTAGTTTTTCTCCTAATTATACTAGATTCATATTTATATTGAAATCAGTGGACTTTGAAAAATGTGAAAAGATTCAAAGAATTAGAATCTTAACCACTATAAAAAAGCCTGTATTATTTTATACACATTATAGTACCATTGGCTGAATAATTACAAGTATTCAGGCCGTGAAATTGTTTGTGATTTGGGATTGAATTTCCTAACATATACTGTTTTTGTAATCCTTAACACAAATCATCATTCATAGTAGGAAAAATTGGCCAATTATATAACAAGGCAGCTATAAATTGTTAAAACATATTGTGTGGATTCTGAATGGGGAGGCAAGTGGTAGTGAATTCTCATGCTATTTACTGCTCAGTGTGCTCTGCAAGAAGTAATGATCAAATCCTCATACATAATGCTGGGGAAAGAATTTCTACTTTACTAGAACCCAGAGCACTTCATGACATTAAACTGCAGGTCATTCACATGCCATTGTCCATGACAGCTTTGAAATCTAGGTCTAATAAAAAGGCTTGCTTCTTGTTTTCTTGGCTGCCCCTTCTCTAGACTAAAGATTCATTGTTCTGTGCTCTGAACTGCTTTTGTAACCCCATTTATTTATTGATTATCTTCTCTTCTGTTAAATCAAGCTTGTTAACTTCAGCTCTGGAAAAGTGTTAACACTTTCTTAAAATCATATGCCCTGATTTCCTGTCTGGTCTTGGGTATCTGCACCATCCTTTCCAATTCTGTTTTTGGAACATTTCAACATGACATGTCTAGGACTTTGGGACTGTCTTTTCACATAACTGATTTGATTTGCTTTTTTCATTGTATCAATTAAAAATTCTATCCAAGTAGATTCAGGTTCATTATTTAAAACTTTTATTGTTGTTGTTTTTTGGGTTTTTTTTGTTGTTTTTTTTTGTTTTTTTTTTAAATCCTGTATTTAAAACTTTTATTGTTTTTTCTTGTTGTTGTTTTTTGGGTTTTTTTGTTGTTTTTTTTTTTAAATCCTAACACTTGTATAGGTGTTTTGTGTGAAATGTAAGGAGGCTTTAGTACGTAAAATGAGAATGAATCAAATAATTTTTTTAGCACTGAAAATGAAACATATACTCAAAAAAAGTTTAAATGCCTTTTTTTAAATGTCCTGTTTTAACAGGTATTGCATAATTTAACTGAATAATATAGCAATTGAAAACTGATTTTAAGTAAATATCATATTTGGTGCCAGGGCCAGCAGCTAGAAAACCCTAGTCTTGTCAGAGTGAACTCAGACAGTTGTTAATTCTTGAAATATCTCTATTCTCGAAATACCAGCCATGTTATTAAAAAAAAAAAATTACTTCCTGTGCCTGAGATCTGTGTATTTTGCTTTCATTTTGTTTCTGAAATGGAAATCCAATGCTTTACTCAGCATTCTGTCTCATACTGTAGGTCCTTGCTCTCGAAATATCAGCCATGTTATTAAAAAAAAAAAAAATACTTCCTGTGCCTGAGATCTGTGTATTTTGCTTTCATTTTGTTTCTGAAATGGAAATCCAATGCTTTACTCAGCATTCTGTCTCATACTGTAGGTCCTTGTCCTAATTACAATCTTCAGTACTTGCATTTTTAGTGGAAGGAAATATTGTTCAAAAATTCAAGAGCATTTGTACTCTAGAAATGCACTAATCAGCCTTAAAAAATCCTTATCTGTACTCCATATTAATTCAGAAATGCAACAAGCCTCCTGTTTAAGTCAAATATTTTTTGCATAGTATGTATTGTTCATGTAGTAGGTATTTTCATCATTTAGCTTAGTGTGTGCAAATCAGCCTGTTACTCCTTTTGTATTCACATATTCATCAAATTCCCACATTACTTATAAAAGGGTATCTTATCTGGATACCTGTTGTCATCTCGCCAAAAAAATGAAATAGCAGTTCCCTGCAGAGATAGCTTTGTGAGTGTTTTTGATATTCTGCAGGAAAATAAGTGGCACTGTTGTACTTGAAGTACAGTTCATGCTGCGTTGCTTTAGCAGATTAGTACCGAGCTTTGCTTTGCAAAGGGAGTTTACATTTTGATTGAGTATTATAGACTGAAGATTTTATTGTAAAGGTAAATCTTACCTGTGAGGAAATAAACCTTACTTCTGTCTTTTGTGTGTCCTCAGAGCATAACTGAACACTGATCTTGTTCATGGTTTTGAGCTCATTCTTCATTTCAGATGAATGAGAAGGGCAGCAAGCTTTTTTTTATGCATTTAATATTTTCTTTCTTTTCCCTCTTGTTTGCTTTGTGCTCTTGTCAAGCAATAGGGAAAGACTTAAAACCAGGACACTGCACATCCATATTTACATGTATCTACATATCTACTTCATATATAATTGCTGAATCCTTTCTAGTCAGAGGGGGAAAAAAAGACACTTCTGGGCTGTAAGCATTCATCTGACATATTTTATCTCTGCTTTACAGTGAGGTTATTTTCGTTCTCTCTGCTTACTAAGGAAAAATATAAATATTAACCTGATTTAATGAAGGATAAATATAGCACAAATCAAAACTTTCCCACTTTTGAGTAAGCAAAGATGTAGGAATAATTTTAAGACCTAGACATAGGATCCTAGGCTGAATTAAGTGAAATCTATGTAGTTGTGTGTAGAAAATGGAACAATGATGGAATGGAGGAAAAATAAGTTTGAAATGTTACTATTTATGAAGCAGAATGTTGCTGCAAAATTTTGGGAAATACTGTGTGGTTATATTTCTGCATAGGAAGCATTTCTACATCATGAAAAGCAATTGCATGGGTCACATTGTTCACAATCCAATGAAGCATGAAGATAAACATCTGTCCTGTGACAGAGCAGTACTGAATATTAATATGGTTAATGACTTCTTTTCTTTAAAAAAAAAAAATCCAGAAGAAAAAATGCATTAAGTGTGCACAGGGGTGGTAAAGTCTATTCTCATCTGTGCTTTATTTCTCGAAGCAAGTCACCATTTGTTTATTTTGAAATATATTTATATGAGTTGCATATACTGGGGGATTTTTTATTGTTCTTTAGCAACATAAAGTTTAAAAGACTTAAAGTCATGTCTGAATAAATAAGAAAAACCTAAAACTGTGTGCCATTTCCCTTTTATTCCTATGCTTTTGTTTGTCCATCTCCTCAGTAGAGATAACTATATTACAGAAATATAAGTGCCTACAACAACTTTTAAGTTCTGAAGTCAAATCAATGAGAGTCATTATCATAATTAGCTCCATAGAAAAACATAATTGAAGGATAAAGATCTCTCTAAAATTCTCACTTTTCTTAGAAACCCCCAAAAAGTCAAGAAAATATTTGTTTTATAATTTGGAGTTGAAAGAAGAAGAAGAGGATGACCTGAAGTATTATAATTAATCGCTTGTGTGGAAAATTTTACTATAAACTTTTTAAAGTAATTTTAAACTTTTTTTAATGTAAACTAGGTATGAAATTTGAAGAAAGAAATTCTGACAGCAATTGTGCCATAAAAAAATTAGGATGTGCATGTACATAGGAATACTATATCAGAAATGGATTCATACATGTTGAAGGTAGTTAGATCCCATCCCTCCATCTACAGTAATTTCATATGTAAGATAAACACTTTTGACTTCCTCCTTAGCCAATGCTGAAATAATTTTGTTTTCAATTTTGTAGCTTTTTATTAGAAAATTTTTCTTTTTTTTCTGAGAAAATATACTGAGACATGACCTTTCCATTGGCAGTGAAGGGAACATAGAATGACATGCATAGATATAGATTTAAGATGTCTGCTCAGAATAATCCTATCTCTGGTTCTTATTTGTCCAGGATTTCTACATTATCAATGAATTTACAGAAAGTCATCAAAAGAATGTTTATATGTTATGATTTTTGTAAAACCTCTGGAAGGGATGACATTATTCAGTAATTCTGAAAAGTACCCTACGGTGCTTAAAGCCATATATCATCATAGATGTCAGCAAGTTGAACTCCCATTCCTTCATCATCGCTCATCATTCCTTCCATGCTTTGACATTCAACATTTAAATGCCAATAAAATTAAGACGGCTGCAATGGCGTATTGGAGAGAATGACTTGAATGATAATCTACAATTTATTGACATCATATGTCACTAATTCTAAATTTTAATTCTTTTCTTTTTTTCTTGAAAGGAAAATTTTGGCAAGGGCTAAACTATTTGTTGCATAAGGTTTTTTCCTTTTTTTTTTTTTAATTTCTTTTGGGGTTTGTTTTGTTTGTTTTGGATTTTTTGCCCTTTGTTTGTTTGTTTTTTAAATCAAAAGCCCATAGTTCTAAAAATGGAAAATTTGATTATTGGTCCTTGGTATTTTATGCTTGAAACTGATTCATTAGATCACCAAACAATATGATAATTGCAACAGCCAGTGACATGAACTGTCTCCTGAATATTGGCACCATTACATCAGTCCATGTCTCTGCTTCCTAGCTACAGCAATGGAGACTAACATCAGAGTTCCTTTCAAAAAGAGAAAAATTAAAAATGAATATGCAGTCAATTTGGGATTTTCTAAGCCAATAAACATAAAATCTTTGACCCAAATTTATGCACATACTATTTTTTGAATACTGAATATTTTTTACATCATGACAGCTAAGTAGTTTCAAAGAAGGTGTACACTGAAAATACTGATTATCTGATAGCTTTCTGTCACAAGCACTAAAATGATTAAATTATTTACATATACATTATTCCTACAAAAATCTTTTCACTAAGACTTGCAATAAAAGCAACATCAAAACATACTTCCTTTTTGTAACAGCAGCATACAGCTTCTTTTGCATCATTTTTTTTAAGTCATACACATTACATCAAGAATCTGGACCAAACCTACATGGGCTAGCTACACATCCCTGTACCTGTTTTTCTTTACTTCATAATACACAAATGTTTTATTATACAGCATTTTTCTTTTAGCTTTTTTAATTGTATTTTGGTACCAGGGTCAATTCTTTCAGGGTCCCTGTCTATATTGCCTACTGTCTTGGTTTCTCACATATTTTTATTCCTAGTCTTCCTTATGCTCTGTAGAAGATCAGTACTGCCTCTCCCCACCCCCTGCCTTTTGATATATTTATATTGAAATTGCTTTGGTTTGTCAGAACGCAGTAAGTTCTTGGTGTATACAAACAAGATTTACTGAATCCTATTCCAGTCCAAATACTTAAAGGACATCTATGATTATATTTTCCATTAAAATTGTCTTTATCTTGTGAGGAAGAGTGTGATTTTTTAAATTAATATTTGGTCCACTGTCACCATGCCTAATTCTCCTCAGTAGCAGTGGCACAGGGTGCCTTCTAGAGGGCACTCCTTGCTTTCTTACCTATTCAAAAGAGAAAACTAATCTTTTTCAGTGAGAAATTTAGAACACCTGTATTAGCCTCTTCTCTGGATGATTCACCAGAACAGGCTGTCATTTTCTCTTTTTCTACTAACCTTATTAACTCCCTTCATTAAAGAACTTAAAATATATAGTCTAAGTACATTCTGTAAAAACAAGAAAATCTACTTCAATCCTCCTCACTAAGGATGCCCACAGAGTTGTGGATTTGTATGAATTAAAGCAGCTTCTTGTACTGGGGAAAAAAAATGTGACTAATACTAGAGTTAATGAAAGTTCCTTACACAGATAGCTGTCTGGCTCCTTGCTTTATTATTACCTATAATTAGAATGTCAAAATTTGGTTCAAACAGCAGTTTCTCTTGCTATTATTTATCTCAAGTATCCTGGACAGACACATTATTCGTTCTTCATGACAAAAGCTAAGGAATACTTTCCTAATAGTTATGAATACTTTCCTAGTAGCTTCTTAAGAGCATCAGTACATGGATAGACATGACAAATCTGCTGAGTTTGATAGGATTACTTCTGAAGTCAAGACCTACCAATACTCAAGCCATCTATGTATCATATATTTTTCTTTATATTTTTCCTTTGCATCTCATAAATCAGATTTGAGTCCGTGGAGATTCTTTAAATGCAGGGTAGAGTCCAGGTGATATAATGCCTATATAAAATCCATGTCTTTATGCAATCACACCTTGCCACATCCATTCAAAACCCACCATAAGAGATATGCCAGCGACACTGTAGCAAATATTTGATTATTGTAAATATCCAAATAGGAATTGGTATCAGCAAATGCTGTATATTGATTGTACAAAATTTTTGTGCTGTAGAGTTTAATAATTGTCTGAAATAAACTTGAGAAAGAAAAACACACACATAATTTAAATTTCTTTAAAGAAAAAAAATGAAAGAAGATGCAATACTGAATGAACCTCAAGAAAAACACTTTTTATATTATTTTGGGTTTGTGATTATTAGAAAATTTAATGGAATCCTGTAGTTGCAGTCCTGTAAATCATATTATTCATTTTTAGAGAATATTTGCAATAAAACACATCCTCCATTTTACCGTAAACAACTTTTCAAAAGCCATGCTTTAGCTACAATTGACTTTTCCTAGACATTCCTTGAGTAAACATCCCATTTCTACTTCACAATTGCCCAGCCATGAGAAACTCCTTAGCATTCCCTGTGACTTCAGAGAGTGATAAGGCATTGTAGTCTGTGAGGTATGCCCCAGACTTTTTGACAGGAAAATATGTTTTTCTACTGATTTGAGTTTTGAATTCTAAATTTATACAAATACTATGAAAAGGCAGTTTTATAATATAAGCACATCACAGAAAGTTTTTACATCACAGAAAGCACAGCCACTACCTTATCAGCAAGATTCCTACAGTAGCAAATATGAAACTCAATTTTGCACAAAAGGACAATCACATAGGCAGCAATTTTATTGTATGAAAGAAGAAAGCATTTGGAGAATACATTTAGTTTGCTAATATAAGTCTTACATAAATGGCACTATTTCCTTTTGCAAAAATCTCAAGTGTGCTATTCTACTTAAAAAGGAACTGAGTTAACCAATTTACCCTAGTTCTGCTCACTGAGGCACTGGAAGATACATGTGGATGTTAAACTATACATGAACAATTAAGGAAGAATATGTGCAGATGTGACAAGCCTTCAGATTTTTCTCTCATAGCACTTTCAATCAGTCAGAAAATTGTCTCTCTCTGATAGAAAGTACTGTATGTTACTCTGAAGCAACAATTGCTTACTAAAGGTTTGTGCTTTCTATTGTTTATCCAAGCTCATAACCATAGTCAATTCATTACAGAGTGTATGTCAGTCCAGTGATGTGGAAAACTACGTTACTGACATGGAAGGGTCAGATACTAGATAAAATCTAGAAGGATATGGGCTGTGAAATTTGAGTGAGAAGAGAGTCTTGGTCTCTTGAGAAATGGCAGAAGAGACACTGACGTTAGTATGTTTCATCCTCTGATCTGGCCACAGCAGATGGCACTAGCAGTAGCTCTAGAGAAATAAGACAAAAATACCATTTTTCAAGGGAATTACATAAGAATTAATAAGAAACAACTCTATAAGTAATAAAGTAAAATTTAATTGCATGACAGTGTTGTGGACAGATTCAGACCCCCTTGTATATTTTAGATCTACATTTAGCTGGGAAATTTTGGGGATAGTACTAAGGAAAATAAGTCATTAAGTTGATGTAGTCTCTGTCAGTTTGGCTCAACTGAATTTTTTAATCATTTCTGCAGTCTACCACAACATAAAAGAAATAAACATGAGATCAAGCTTTTCAATTGAATTAAATGGAATATTCACCCATATGTCAGTATTATATCAATTTCATCATAATAGTATAGAGATTCTAATGCTCTGTCTTTGCATGTACATTTCTGTGTTTCCACTGTTCATTTTAGTAATAAAAGGATGGGATGAGGAATTGTAGCTACTTAAGTAAATCTGTGGGTAGCAAAATGTTAGGTTTGGTACATAAATAAGAACTTGACCAAAGTGCAAAGAAGTAGGTCTGTTTTGCATCTACATTTACATGAGCAAATTGACTATTTCTTGAGTAAATCCTCCTTAATCTCATTTAGATATCAACACAGTGTTGACTTCCTGATGAACCTCTAAATTCCACCTTATCTTTCCTTAAAAAAAGCTGTTCAAGCAATATACTAACTCATTTTACCCTGATCAGAACACCAGCTTTCTGCTGCTGTGATGATGTGCAGACGAAGCAGTCACCTAATGTTGAGGAAATAGCCTTTTTTCCTAGCAGCTACTACACACAGTCTGACAAATCTTATCAGAATCAGTGAAAAGTCTATCCATGGCAGGAATATTTGGTTCCTGTCACTGCACAGATGAGAGACAAGACTATCCAGAAGGGGAATAAGAGTGGAAAGAGCTGTGACTGTGGCATACATCATAGATCTTCAAAAATTCTCAGATATAATAAATAGTGCTGCAAATACAACAGTGTCTTCACATAGATAAAGTATCCAGAAGATGGGTTAGGGAACATAATATTCTGATTTGTGCTGCTGCTGCAAGGTAGCATTCAAAATCTTGACCCTGCTTCCATGCAAGCTATTTCCAAAAAAGACAAAGGTTTTCAACTTAACTGCAGACTATGCAGACTTTTTTTTCTACGGTTAATGGATCTTTGCTAAAAATACACCCACTGGATAATTTAAAACCTTATAACAATTGAAATTAAGTTTACGTAAACTCTATGACTTGTTTTCTTTGACAGTGAATCCTGTGACATGAGAGACAGAATTTTTTATTCTTTCTCTAGTTTCTCCACATTTTTTTTCAATCTGATGGATGACATAAAAGGAAAATTAATGTTTACTTTTTAAAGAAAAAGTATTCACAATTTCTTGGGGTTCTTTGCCATTAATCTTTTCATTTTTCAGTCAGCACTTGTTACAGTTGAATCATGTCAAATACAAAAACCTGAGTTTCCCATAGTAACATTGACATTCACAAGTGATAATAAAGCCTTTAGAGTATCTCATAGTAGTGTTAATTTAGCTTATGTCTTTAGTTTTGCTCTTCCTTTTAATTTGTTTTTAGCATTCTTACTGTATTACTCCTTTGAGTTATATTAGTTGCTATAAAACTAAGGTTGTAAATAAAGATGAAACATATAGCTGCCCACAAGTATTATATAAAATCAGTTTGCCTAAATTCTGAAATGTGTACTTCAAAATGTGAATTCGCTCTGAAAAATAAAATAAAAATTAATTGTCCTTCCCACCCCCTAAAAAAAAAAACCAAAAAACCTCTTGCCTAAAACCCCCAATAGTTAATATTGTATACATCAGACTGAAAGAACTGTTTTATAATAAAATAAGAAATGCATATTTTAATAAAGTCTGAGCATGATATGCGGCTAAATGAGTATAACAAAACCTCTTTAGCTAGAAACTGGCTTAGAAAGAATTCAAGCTTCTTGAGACCACAATTTGAAGATGCAACTAAAATGTAAGTGAAGAAATCTTAAGGAAAAAGAAAAAAGTTTAACATTGAATACCCAAACGCCCTAGGTTTCTTCCCTACTGGTGATTCAATGATGATTACAATGAGAGACATCTACAGCACGGAATGTAATACATGTTTGATAAAAGTCTGCCAAGAGGAAGGATTTGAGACTTCATAGGTTAAAAAAGAACTTAAAATTTCCAATTTCAGGAATGAGGAGAAAAAGGAAACATCTCGGTGTTAGATTGATAATGTATGATACAGAATATTTGTGGGGGGCTCTTGATGTCAAATTTAGAGATGTGAGAAAGAATTGGATGGCTTATCTCAGTATCTGTCATTTAAGTTGCCTCAGCAGAAACACAGAATCACACAATTACACAAAAGTCAGGTTTGAAAGGGACCTCTGCAGATCAACTAAACTAGCTTTCTGTTTAAAATAGGAACTTTAGTGAGGTTATCCATGACTCCATCAAGCAAATTCTTAAATCTTTCCTGTGAGGGAGATTCCACCATGTCTCCAGGCATTTTATCCCAACTGTCCTCAGTTTTGTTTTAGTGGTTTGATTTTTTTGTTTGCTTTACTATATATAGCTCGAGTCACTTCAAGCATTTCCCCTCAAGTGACTTCTGGTCAACTGCTTCTTTTCCCATCACTGTGGACATTATGAGAAGCATAGGTCCTGGAAGACTATGATTAGACCTCCCATGAACTACTAGGGATTAGTCTGACCCAAATGCGAGACTTCTACATTTCTTTTTGTTAAGCCTTATGTGGTTTCTGTTGGCCCAGTCTTCCATTTTTTTCTACCCCCACTATATAACTCTCCCGTCAAGCTGCTTTTGCTTGCGAATGAGAGATCAAGCTTATATACAAGGCAATTTATTCACTGCTGTCATGGAGGTCATTTATAGAGTTATTGAGTAGTATTGAACCCTACAGCATGTCTGGAGGGACTTACTCTTGATAACTGCCATTAACCAACATCCTTTGAACTAGTCCGTTTAACCAGTTTTTCATACAGGTTACGGTTCATCCATACAATCCATCTTAGAAAGAAAGATGCCATTGGGACGTCATGTCATCCCTCTTTCTTTCTTTCATCTCTTTACCAAGTTGCTCTATTACACAAAGCAATCAAGTTGGTCAAGCATAGCTTCCCCTTGGTAAATACTTATTGCCTTTTTCCAGACTTTCATGTGTCTGGTAATAGCTACTCTGGGGACCTCCTCAAGCCTCTGGAGTGAAACTGACTTTTCTTTCCTGGATTTTCGTTTTTAAGCTTTCTGTACAGGTGCACAGTATTTATCCCCTGGTTGCAGTTGTTTCAAACATAATTTAAGCTATTTTACACTAGAAGTTGTTGGGGTATTTTTCTATATTTGCAATGTACTTTTCATCAGCCTGCTGTCTATAAGAAACACACAAATAAAACCAAGATTTTTGTGTATTTCAAGAAGCTTAGAAAATTTTTTTACTAAATCAGTCAGCCTCTATCTGACTGATTGCAGGTAGCAATAAGAATCACTTATCTTTTTATTTCTACTGTGATTTTAAAGCCCTGAACAATGGAACTGTATTTTCTACTTACTGCATGAAACACTGTGCATTTTTCATTTTGCCAGCATCCCATGTGTAAAGCAAGGCATCAGGCACCTTGCTCTTGGCCAGATGGTAAAAATGCATATTTGGCTATTTTCCTACTTTTTGGGTTGCCTGTGTTATTTTGTGTTCTGTTTCCCTTCTACTTATTTGTTCTTGAATGTGTTCCCCTGGGCCCTTGCTTTGCCATAAAATTGCCTTTACTCTAAGCAACAGCAAGCTGTGTGCTCATGTTGTAGATGTTTGACACTGTTTTCTCTCAGTGGGCTTCCCAGCACCTGCTGTAATATCCATAATCTAAACCTTCTTTGCCTCCACTGCTGAAGTATTTTTTATTTTTGGAATGCAAGTGTCAACAGATGTGATTGAAGATAATGAGACATGGTACCACTGTGAGATTACACTTGGGAGGGTGGCAGGGGGAAATTGTGCAGAATGGATAGCCCTTGCAAATGTATGCTGGCTATCTATCTATAACAAGGTTAATTTTCAGTATACTGTCTAGATTAGATGCATAGATTATTTTTGGTGAATAAAATCTTTAAAAGTTAAGAAAAGCACTCCAGTATAACCTAGAAGTACAGACATCAGATGGATAAATTTAGAAATTACTTACTCTGACAAATACATCATGTTATGTTTGATGCAACATACCTTCAGTATACTAAATACAAGACAAGCAACTTGTTCAGCAGTTTGAGAAATTCGTATGTTGATTTGAAAAATGAAAACCAATTTTCATTCCTTATATTTCTATCTAAGCAAGTTTCTACACAGGTTTCCTTATGAAAAAGGAAAAGGGAAATAAGAGATTGTAATTATTTGATAATGCTGCAAGCAAGTACAATTGATTAGAATAGTGCAGGATAGTTTAGATTTTTTAGCTCATTAGTTCAAGACTGGAGGGTGTTTTCATGTTATTGCTGATGCATGCATCACACAAACATTGAGATTTTGCTTTGACAAAGATGTGGCTACTTGAGCTGAACTGTAGTTGAAAGAAGAGAGCACAAATGGAAATACTATGTGATCTCAGCCTTTATTTTGTGGTAAATTTACACACTGAGTTGCAATTCATTGTAAATGTGACTCTCAAAAGCTATCTTCAGAAGTGGAAAATGCAGTTTAGAATTTGAACTTCAGTAGACAGTGAAAATAGAAAAGCTGTGATGATATTTTTCAGATATTTTCTGATGTGATTTGTTCCTATCAGATATTAAAGGACTTTCAGGTGTGCTATAAGTACTTTTACTTTTGTTGAAGGCAGTGGTTACATCTAGAGAAAATTACTTTGGAAACTGTTTTAAATGTTTGACACACAGTCAAGAGAATTTTTGATATGATGGAAGTGTTATGTTGAGTGCAGGACACAACCTACAAATACACACTGAGAATCTGAATACACATTGAGAAGTATTTCCTGCTGTGAAGTATTTCCAAGTAGTTGCTTCTTTTACAGCATTTATTTTTGCTATTGCATGTGGCTGTTTTAATGAAGTAAAGAATCATTTTTATTTTCATATAAATAACTAAATTAGAACACAATTACATGAGCTCTAACTCTTAACTCTTCAGCCTAACATGTACTGCCAGAGCATTACCAAGCAGTAAATCACATGATAAAATCACACAACATAAGAAACTGTATGGTTTCTTGTCTCTAGCTTTTTCTCTATGTATTTCTGTGATAGAATAATTTTCGTTTCTAGCATCAATTACACAATATTTTTCATTAACTACATCTTATACTTCTTCTGAGCCAATCTGGGAATGGAAATAGAGTAAGAAACTTAAAATGCCAGAATATTTTCCAATGCAGAGATTCCCAAGGCAACATAATACCAAAGTCCTGTTGGAATGAGGATTTATTTATGCACATAGACTTGTTCAAATGTAAGGTTTCAGAGAGCATGGGTCAGAGAAGGCACAATACATGGCCTCTGTACAGATTTTACATCAAGTACCATCTTGATCTCCTTATCTCCTTTTCACAATCAAATCCACATAATGCTTTTAGTTTTGACTTTATTTCATAGTATTTTTCCAAGCTGCACATTACCTGCCTCTGTGCATTTAAGCAGATGTGGGTGGGAAATCTGTAGGATCATTTGTGAAAAAACACACTTAGAAATGGTTTTGTTTTGAAATGTAGGAAAAGTCCAACATTTAATCTGAAACAGCTGTAGGCTGAAGATATTTTCTCCTACTCTCTAAGCATTGCAGGAGAGTTAGTCCACATTCTTGCAAACACCTACTCCTTAATATTAATAAGACTACTCTTAGTAAAAATATGTTATGGTAAAACTAAGTATGCTCAAGACAATTCAAAGATTCAGTGTCTATTAAAGCTATTTCACTGAATCAATTGGCTTAACATATCAAAGAAAATATAGAATAGATAACTGTGTCAGTTATACAAAGCATTAATGTTCTGCAACATGCTTATTAAGTATTATACAGTAGGATGTCTTCTTCTTAGGCATTAGAAAAGCATGAGAAAATGCAGAACATTGAATATATGAGGTACCACAGAAAATATACCTACAACTGGGAAGTGTTCTGATCTGACAATGACATCTCATTTGTAAGCTGGGAAAATATTAACAGAGCTATAATATTTTCCAAGCAAGTAGAAAGAGTTTTGATATTGCCTATACAGTCATCCGACAGCCCTTGCAATTAAAATTACAATAGTGACATAAAGTGTCACAGAGATAGTGTGTTACCTTTTAGACAAGGAGTCAAAAAGACAATTCAGGTGTTGAAGAAAACGTCCTCTAGAAGTATGGACAGCACCAGGGAGATGGTCATAAATAAACTGTACAAAATGAGGTATGCTGTTCAGGAAACCTGCTTGTGAGCCAGAGTCATGGTACTTGCACAGCATAATAGCAAGGGAAATCCACCTGAGAAAATAGTAAATCTTAAAAAGATTCATGGGCACACAAAATGATCATTAAGGTACAACATATATAAGCAAATTTGATGACCTAAAAAATCCTCACATTTTCATTCAGCAAGCCTCATGTGGTAAATGAGAGAATCTCAATGCTTTTTCCACTTTAGATACTTGAAATTGGATCAAACTTTTGAGAATTTTGGTACAGATCTGAGCAGTTTCATTTCTCCCCATTTCTCCCAGTGGGAGTTAATGCATCTCAGTGTCATGAAGGTTTGCAGCAATGAGTTACTACAGAGTACCAATCCAGTATCAGACTCTGGTACAGTAAAATTTGGTACTCCAAAACCTTAAAATCTTTGCAGAAACCATAACAAACAAATTTCTTTTTAAATTATATTCCATTTATCACCTGAAGTAATGCATCTAGGTCTGGAGTCCAAAACACAAGGAAATGTGGACCTGTTAGATCTAGTCTAGAGGAGGGCCAAAAGATAATCAAAGGGCTGGAACACCTCTCTTGCAGAAACATTTTGAGAGCTGTATTTTTTCACCTTGGAGAAGAGAAGGCTCCAGAGAGATCCTTTTGTGGCCTTTCACTTCTTATGGGGGCTTATAAAAAAAAAAAAAAAAAAAGAGAGAGTGACTTCTTACACTGACACATAATTATAGGACAAGGAGGAAACTTTTTAAACTGAAAGAAATTTATATTGAGTATTAGGAAGGAATTCTTTACTCAGAGGGCAGTGACACACAAGAACAGGTTGCCCAGGCAAGTTGTGGATTACCCATCTCTGGAACTGTTTAAGGCCAGGTTGAATGAGGCTTTAAACATGGTATAATGAGTGTCACCTCTGCTCATGGTGCTGGGATTGAAACTATAGGATCTTTAAGGTGCCTTCCAACCTAAGTCACTCCTCCACTAAGGAATAAACATACCAACTTTTAAAAGTTGTTATTATAACATTTTCCCATTCTATTAATAGTAAATAATTTAAACAAATAATATAATCTCAACTATTTTACATAAAATGTAACAGGTTACCTCTTTTTTTGGTCAAATTCTGCTATTTAAAACTACCACTTGGCATTTCTATTGTGCAAGTCAACCAAGGATATGAAAATGCTTTATAAACATGAATGAATGAAATCTACATTGGTCTCATGTGGAAGTGATGGAAAAGAGGAGTAATTTTGTAAGGGACTAAAATGCAAATACCTTCATGGGGGTATGTGCCAGCTCTTTAAGACTTCATAACATCATTAGGCAGCAGATTAAGACAAAAAGTGATTAATATTCAACTAAACTGCAGAATTAATGTGTTTATGTGAAACCTGCTTACTTGATTTAATCAAAGCACTAAAAATTAGTCATAAAATTTTATGTAAAGCATTTATTCTTTTTTTTTGTTCCTCCTGCCTCTGGGAAGACAACCAATTTGCAGAAGGAAATCCGTCTGAACTTCTACCTCTTCTTATTGCTAATATTTATTAAGTCACATTATAATTAACATAGCCAACTATTATGAGGTGACAGTAATGAAAACATCTTCTTTCCAGTCTTTGTATTTAAAACATTCTACAGAAGTTTCTTTCCTTCATGAAAAGGCGTTCTTCAGTTCTGTATTAAAGCTACCTAGGTATAGCTATTTTATCTATCAATCATACTGCAGAATGATTTCTATTTTAATTAACCTCTGATATAAAGAAAAAAATGAAAGACCCAACAGAACTGTTTGCTTATATACAAGACAAAAATGTCTTTCATTTTAGACAGCAATTCAGTAACAGGAGTTGTGATAAAAACAGAGGTTTTCAAGACATCATATGGGCATTATATGTCCGAATGCATGAAATAAAGAAGCGGATGGAACATAACTTGATGAATGTGTAAATGCAGTTTGAAAGTTTAAGAATAGTAGAGAATTAAAAAATTGTCTTTCTGAACATATAGTATGTGGTGGGTTCTCCTGAGAGAAGAGCACCTTTGAAAATTATATTCTGCATCTGGGACACAAATAGGTACATGGATTGACCAGACTTGCCTATGATTTTTTGCAAAAATTAGCATGTTTGCATTTAAGTCATATGATTTCAATCCCTTAAGAATATCTTAATGTTTAAATGACATAGTGTCCTGAATTTATTTCCAAACACTCATAAAACCCAGATTTTTTTTTTCTGTAGCACCCCTGTCCCTCCTTTATTGTCTAAGCACTGACAAGCAAGCAAACAGAACTCTGCATTGTGTTCCTTCTACTCATTCAATTTAATTAATCTCATAAGACTGCAGCTTTGAAGCATTCATTTTTCTGTATAGTAAATTAACAGTCATTATTTCAGTTATAAATGAAGGAATTGAAATCCTCAAACTACCAAAAATTCTATTGGAATTTAACATAAATACTAGAAGACAGAAAAGAAATTCTCGAAACATATTTTAAACTTGCTCAAAATCTATTGACTCTTATGTCATAAGAAGTGAGATTAAAAAGAATGTAAATTTGCTTTGTGTTTTGTCAAGTTTCAAAAAGCCAGTACAACAGACCTAGAGACGGAACAAAGAAAAAACAATGTCCAATTTTGGATTATTAATATGACAGTGAACTGAAATAAAACAAATAGTCTTTGAATAACTTGAAAATACTTAGACAACAATGATCTCAATAAATGATAAAAATAGTTAAGAAAAATAATTTTCTGGACAAAAGCCACAGAAAATGTTATTAGTTTTGAGGGCTTAAATTTTTTGTCTCCACCTCAGACTTAAGCACTTCTTTTTCTGTTATCACCATGAATAATTTGCTTTTATTTAAAAAAACAAAAAAAGTATATACATTACATCTGATATCACAGTGTAAGCATACACACAAGGAATAACAGTAGACCATCTATGCAATATTTCAGGTCAGTACCAGCCACTTCAACTATATAAAAAGAAACCAAATTGTTCCCTCTGAAATATGGATAGAAGTATTCATTTGCAAGCATGGGCATTCAGTTTTAGATTTTTGGCTTGGCAGCTTATGAGGTGGAAGAAAGCAATGTATGACCATGCTGATCATGTCAGGAAGAACATTTGTTTCGTGCTTTCACAGCAGTTCAAAGCTCTGTTATCCTGAAATTACGTGGACTATGTTTTTGGGCAACATATAGTCACAGTCTGTGAAATTAGTAAGCAATATATGCCTACTAATATATGCTTACTCCCTGCTCATTTTCTTCCGAGACCTTCTCTACCCTAAGTTTTGTATGCCTTCATGGGATGGGATGTTTTATCTCCGAGCTTGTTCTTTGTACACTCGCTAATGTCACACACACAAACACACACATTTGATGCAAGTTAAAGCTCTGCCTCTTTCTAATGTTGAGAGCATTAATGACCATGGAGAAGGAATGGTTGGGACAGTACACAGGACCTCTAGCTCCTGTTGTGTAGAAAAAGGAGGACTTAAATAGGCTGTAATTCTCCACTTATCTTGGCATCTTAAAGGGATCAGTGTAGCAGACAGATGGCAGATTTATTGTTCTCTATTATCCAACAATGCTTTATTTTGTGATTTTATTTTTTTTTTTTTGAAGGATGAGGTAGTGGCCAGTGGGTGTTTCATTTGAGCCTGCACCTGGAACCAAAAAATAGCTTTGGCACGTCCATGTTAAAAAAGTCATAAAATGCGCCAGCGAAGGAGTTGTGAAGTGAAACTTCAACTGAAAAATTAGTTGTGTTAGGTTTCCCTCTAAGGGGAGAAAAGAACTGAAAGCTCTCTTGAGAGGATGATTCATCTTACTGACCCACTCAAAATCCTGCTATGTCCAAAAGGCAGAAAATACCATGTATATGGAACCAAAGCCTATCAACATTTTACAGAGAAAGGTCTTTCTTCAGATTCCATCAGACCACTACTGCTAAAGGGCTCACACTTCTCTGGGGGGAGGAGATGGAACCAAAACTCAGATTTATTTTTTTTAAATTATAGATGGAGAATAGGATAATGCCACAGCTGTGCACCCAAAGTTAGATGAGATTAATCTAATGTAAAGTGTTTCAAAACCTGGGGGAGCGAGAGTGTTTGTGATATTTGTTTATTTATTCTGTTTAATTTAATATATTCTGTTTAAATTAATATATTACATTTGATATGTCACTTCTATTAAGTACCATAAGATTAGCAAGATATTTCCACTTTCAAAGGAAAATTTAATTTATTATGGCTCCACAATTTGGGCCATATGGAAAATCGAAACAATGAGTGAATTTGGTCCTTGAAACTAGGAAGATTTTATTCAGTATCTTCACTGTGAGCAAGTATTTTAAAGAAACACCGTAAAATTTATTAAAAAATTTAACTGGTATAGCTCAGAGCCTAGAATACTTGTTTGTCACATTTTTTTCTGCCCCCTCCTGACCACTGAATGCTTAACCAAGCAAATTTAGTATTCAGTTATCACACATTTGGTATGGAGTAGTATTAAATCATATATACAGAACCTTTCCTTGGCAAGCTGGTTTTGATTTTGGTCTTGTCGTAGGCTGTGACAGGTGGAGACAGATACTGAGAGCAACACGTGAGCATCTCAGGCTGCCTCCAGCAGAGTCTCCTGAGCTCCCCTGGCTCTGTTGCTAAGGAAACAGGACAAGCGTATAGCTGCCGCTCCTCTCTCTGAAAACCACAACACCTAAAATGTGATTAAGAACTGTCTGTTTTCATGTTGAGGAGTCATAAGTTTTAAAGCTTCCAGCCCAGGTTGCTCTGAAGCGTAATGGAGAGAGGAATAAATTAAAGAGTGGGGGAAAATTCTTACTAAAAATGTCTCAAGCAAGCTGCTGCTCTTTTAGTTTAGAGCTATGTATAAATACAGCTATTTATAATCTGCTGCTGCAATCATTATGTCAGTATATTCAGTGCAAAACTCTTTGCAAATAGTGCTGTGACTCAGAAGATACAGAATATTTTTCAAGGGCAAGCACTGTACAGCTTGGATCTCCCCTATATCTTTGAGAGTTTTGTGACTCTGAGTCATTGGCCTCCAAGCTTGCAATTAAGAAGAGCATAAATAATGCTATGGCCTATTACTGTTGATACTTAGAATACATTATAAATTAAAATCTCCTCATAATGTCACAATACCAGAACTTTCCTTGCCTCACATAGCTCATGATTATAAAAAGATTTAACAAGGCACTTAGGTTTATATACATACATATATATATATGTGTGTGTGTGTGTGTATGTATTTGCAGCTGGAAGGAAAGGACACAGTAAAGCTGAGGCTCTTGCTTAAGTTCATGGTCTCAGATATCAATAGGACTTTTCTTATAAGGACAGCAACATGTACAGCTTCATGGTAATCCCAGCTTTCTAAATATAACACCAAACAACATTAAAACAAGAAGGCACTGAAGATATAGATTCCTTCATAGTTCGTAAAGTTTAGTGTTCGTAAAGTTTAGTGTGATGGAGGTTTTCATGTTGCCATATACAAAGCCTGAACCATTGTATGCATGTATAGTAGGCACAAACTATGCTGTGTAAAGTTTACAGTCTCTAAAGTAAAATAAAGTCTAATTTACAGTTAGACTAATAATCCTGTTCTGCATATTATTTTTCTATGCAGAAGAGGCAGCAGTTTTCTCACATCAATAAAATGAACTAACTTTGAAAGTTGTGCTTTTTTTCTAACAGATCAAACAAGTATTTTAATGAAGATGAATTGTCGGAAGCCAGGACATCTATCTGGATGCCCTGGATGTCTCAAAGCCCTGGCGGGGGCTTGGAGACCCTGGCAGGAAGCTAAAGGCACCTGGAAATTTGATCTCAACTCTTGGAGCAAATTACCAACTTTATATGAAGAATTACAGGTCACAAAACTTTAAGCAGCATAGTAGTAGTAATCACAGGGTGAAGGGAAAAATTTTGGAGCACTGTACAGGAGGGTTTTGAACCTTGTACAGAGGGGTTTGTAATTCTGTGCATGGGGGTCAGGGGTTCCAAGATGGAGGGATTTGGGCATGCCCTGTCCTTCTTTCTTCTCCCTGGCATCCTTGTTCAGGATGATGTTGGCATTCACAGACTGGTTTAGAGTAGAAAGTCACTGTCTAACATAGGTGATAGGTATTGGAACATAATTGTAAACATAGTATACGTAGTTTTTAGTATAAGAGATAGCACCAGCCTGAGAGGTGGAGAGAGTGTGCCTCAGACTGACCTGCAGAACAGACCTCGGCAGGCCAGACAGAAAATGTTTGAGATACAGAAATAATAAACAACCTTGAGAAATATGAACCAAAGACTTCTCAACTCTTTCTTCGGCTGTTGGGTTGGGGAAGAGACTTTTAATAGAGACACACCTCAGAATCTTCCCAACCAGACCAGATCAGAGGAGATCCCGAGAATGAATGAAAGATTTTTTTTTTCTGTTTTTGCAAATTTGCTTTTCCTTATATTAATTCCGATTAGTTCTAGAAGTTACAAAAGCATTTCTTCAGGTATGGCTTTATAGTCAATATGTCTAAGGAATTAATGTCATTTAAAACAGTACTGTTGAAATGATTGAGGAAAAGTCAATTAAATAAACCCAGCAGATAAAAAGCCCTCCTATAATGAATGCTTGAAAAAATAAGTGAAGGAAAGCATTCTTGTCCTGAACACTAATTTCTCTTTCTTTTACACATAAAATAGTGCAAATCTAAAGTGTCTTGCACACTGAAATAGCATAGTTAAATATACTATTAAATCCAAATTTTTTATTCCCCCTAATCTTAGTCTTACTTTGGGATAATATGTTTCTGTTATAATCTCTTAAGACATTTTTCATGGAAGACAAACCTTCCTGGAACTCAGTGAAGTAAAGAGAACATCTCAAACTTCATCTGGTCTTTTGTACAACTTCACAGTAAGCAAGGTCTATAGTACAAAGGCTTGATAGATTTGTTAATTGTCTCAAATTATTTTTCTGAATATACTGCAGTGCATTGGTTATGGGAATCACACCAAAAGCAAAAAATAGAAGACAAAGACATTGCAACATAAGCTGGTGTGGAGGCAGTAGGACTGGTTCACTTTTGAGTGTAGAAACCACTATTTGTTAAAGAGTAATGGAGTAAAAGTGTTTCCTCTACATGTTAGGGAGCTCCAACAGATGACATGTGGGTCTAATAATTCAAAGATCAGTGTGTTTCCAGGCATTTAATGTCAGTTTGAGTTTCAGATCTCTACAGTCTTACATCCATCAGTATGTAATGTCATGTAATTTTCCAGGTTTCTCTAACTGATATTTTTTTATTAAATTGACGTAGTGGTTTTACTGTATTTTCAGACAGAGATGCATTGCTTTGACTTGCTGATTATGTAGCTGCTGATAAAGAAGTTCCACTTCAGCAGTTTCAGAATCAATAGCAAGAAATGCAACTGCAGGCCATATGCGTTCTCCTTACTTTATTACTTTCCTTTTTGGTGTTATTGCAGTCTGGGGGCTCCCTAGATATCTAACATGGTACTTTTTGATCTTTTAAAATGTCAAACTGCTGCCAGGACACTGTTTGAATGGATTTACTCTCATCACTTCAAAGGAAAAGCAACAGCAAAAGAAAACCTGGAGAGAAAGCATTTTCACCTTACTGATTTTGACCTCAAGAGTGCATGCATCATACATCTGTTTTCCATGGAAAGTATCAGCCAGCATACTCACTGATTGTTGTTACTTTAATGTATACTGAATAGCAAAAAATTAAATTAATTTTCCTGAGAAATTGTTTGCATTTCACAGACATATCTTCAGTTTCTTGTCTTGCAACATAAAAGCTTTGCCTGTGCCTAGCAGTGAAATCATAACCACAGATGTTGTAGAATCAAAAAAAAATTCAAAACCTCAATACTTTCACCTCCTCTTGAAGATTTCTTTACATGGTTACATAAATTCATTGCATAATCCAGCTGCTGTCAGCTTCAGTCTGGGTCATGTCAGAAGCATTTCTCAAAGTACCTACTTTGATGGAACCTTTCTATTTTTTCTCTTCCTTTCTTCTTAGATGGCACTGTCACTCTCAGTAAGCCTTGATAACCCCTTTAATTTTAAATAAACTGAAAAGACATAGATATTGAGGGAGAGGAAACCTTCTCGGTTACCAGGAAGGAAAAAAAAATAAACTCTAATTGAAAATATTTAAATCTTAAATAATATTAATTACTTACACAGTGTTTTCAGACTACCAATGATGTGTAAAACAAAAATACTGGTAATAAGATCTGAAAAGTAAGATCCATTTTGAGAGATGTTGATAAGTATCCTGTTTCTCACTCATTTCTCTGGATCCTGTGAATCTCCTCATTTCTATCAGTTTTAAATACCTATTTATTGGGAAAAAATATTGTAGTACTTACTCAAGCAAGGCAAAACATTTTCATTTTAGGGGAAAAAGTGAATATGCAGTCATATACATTAAAACTTCATTGTGCAGGTAATTTTGTCTGTGGCACTTCTTGCTGTGATCAGCTTCTAGGCAGTGTCACCACCCACAGGTAGGGACTGTGATTGTTAGAAGTTCTTGTCAGGTTGAACAAAGACACATACTGAATACATGTCAGGGAATCTTATGATTTTATTATACAGTTACCAAAACTCCAGTGATCAAACCATTATTTAGACTGAGAAGGTGCTAAATAATAAGATTTTAAATGTAAATAGACTTCCACAAAACTGTAGACAAACAAGCCCTAAATTTTGTATAGTACACTTCAGTAAGTTCTCAATTCCCACAACAAACTCCTCAAAGGGGCTGGCTCACAAGCCTCAAAAAACCATTACACAAGCTCTCCACTTCCACATCCGAGGTGAGTATGGAGTAGAGAGTAGAAGTTTATAGCTGTGCTTTGACCAGGCAAAGCAAAGAAAGAAAGAAAGCAAATATCACCAGTGCTTAGATGCTGTGTTGGTCTGTGTAGATGATCGAGAGCTGGGGCAAACAAAGAAGACAAAAGAGATAGAAGAAACAGAGAGAAGTAAGAGAGCCAGAGGAAAAAAAAAAGAGAAAAGATAGCAAGGGGACCTGATCTGCTAACTTTTAAGGTTGCATTGCTGTAGATGCACTTCAGCAAGACTAGCATGCCATTCCCTGGCTCACCTCAGTAAGCTTGGCTGTATCCCCCACCCTCTTCAAACGTAGTTTAAAGCCCTCTCAGTCCCTGAGTCACGGGTCATAATCTTTTTCCCCCTTTCAGACAAGTAGAGCCACCTGCCATGAGCAGGCTAACTACCCAATAGTCAAAACCCAGTGTAAACTACCCAACAGTCCAAACAACCAGAATTTCCCCAACAGGTTGCTACCCTCTAAGTCATGTAGCAACCAGGCTAGTTTTCCTGTTCCATTCGGTGTTCACCCTGGTGTTGAAGGGATTGAGGAGAACACAACCTGTGTTGTGCACCTACTCCTTTGACCAAACATCCCAAGTAGCCAGAAGTCCCTTTTGTTTGCCCTAGGACTTCCTTCAATTTCATCACTACCAAGCTGGAAAACTAATAGAGGATGATCGTCAGAGGGCCATACCAGATCAGGGAGTTGCATGTAGATAAACGACATTGCAGATTGTTTTGACAAAAAAGGCTTGGTTTTACCACATTTCAGAAACATATGAAGCCTTTTACTTAGACAAAACAAAAAAATAGTCAAATACAACACTACAACAGGTAAGAACAATTTAACAGCCCCTTAATCAACTGAATATTATTAGACATGAAAACTTAACTCATAATCCATACAGATGATTGTCTGTAAACAACCAATATTAAATAGCTTATCAAACAGTAGTCATTTGGAAATCCATTAAAAAACAAACCTACAACCTCACACCTAGCTGTATTGGACATGATTGATTCTTTGCATGTCAGATAAATATAAGCAAAAACACAACCATGTCTGAAGGATACTTCTTGAATAGTATATTCCTGCTGCACTCCTCAAAAGATGAGATTGATTCATCAATGTGCCTTTTATTCAAAAACTTAGCCTGGTAATAAACTTAGCAATTTCAGTGTCAGCAATCATTAGCCTAAAAGGTTCTTTCAAAGAAAGCTGGGTAGATATCTGGTCCAAAATCTTTTTATTATTACACTAATTTGATTGTGGCAATGCCTCAGATTTAAAGGGCAGAAAGAAAATAGGAATCTTTTAGATAAAAATAAGAATATGGCCTGATCAAAGGCAGAATCAACTATGCCTGTTTTATGTCTCCTAAAAATAGATACAAAGTAGTCCTCTCAGAATACATGGAAAACAAATCTAGAAATATTAAGCAAGCCCTTGGATTTTTTGTAGAGTGCATTATCTTCCATTGTTCTTACTTGAATATTTTCTGCCAAGGCTGAAATATTCAACAATGTTTTGTCTTATAGAGAATGTTTTTTTGTAGTAGATTTGTGAATAGAGGCGCATGAACTACTGTATAAGCACAAGGATCATGAGTTGCTCGTCTAAAACAAAGTTCATTTCTCAAGGTCTTGCAAGTCAGGTATATTTGTACTTCTTGCAGCATAGCTTGATAATTCAGCATATGTAAGAACCTATGATTTTATTCAGGTAGGCATTGAAGTGCAAATGTATCTTTTATGTCACTTACATGTATTAGTAAGAGACTGCTTTTTATGCTTCTATTTGAAGTTTTACTCAGTCTTTCCCCCTCAATATTTACTTGTATAACATTCAGTTAAACAACACGGCAAATATTAGTATGGACAAGATTACTTTCAATATTTTTTATTTACAAAAAAAAAAAAGGCAAAAGTCTAGAGTTTGCTCTTTATGCAATTTCAAGTTCATTTAAACTTATTTTACACTGCAATTGTGTTCATTTCCAGGAATTCCTCTCATGTTTTGACATCTTGTCAGATGATTGGTCTATAAATATACTAGCTTGATGAAAGCAGATTTTTCACCCCCTGAAACCAATCTTTTCGTGTTGGTAAGTTCAGATTCTGCTAACTACAGATAATTTGTAATGTAGCTCTGCTGACAGCATTCACTGTTGATTTCAATTAGACTGTTTAGATCAGTACTAATTCTTAGCTTAGTCTATTTTAGTGGACATAAGAAAGTTATTTGAAAGAGTTCAGTCATTATGGTGATATTCAAATTGAGATTCAGAAGCTTAACTTTAGAAGCTTGGTTCAATTGCCCATTTGAGATAGGCATTTTTATTTCCATCTCTAGTTCCACTTGAAAAGCTCTAAGATATTTGGAAGTCCAAGGAGGCTGGAAGGTACAAGAGAGGACTTTTGGGACTTCTCCTTTACTTCTAGGGTTTCATGCCACTGCTGGTAGTTGGATGCCTAAGTCACTTGTTAAGTCTTTGGGTATCTTAACTGTCTAGCAGGTATTTGTCACATTTGTGTATCTCTCTCAGAACAGCAGCAAGGAAATAGAGAGAAAATCCCTAGTCAGATTCACCTCAAAATTTTGGCCACATTTATCTCCCTTTAGATTTAAAATCATATTAAGTTAAAATTTGTAATGTGCTGTTGCACTTGAAGGAATGGATCTGTGAATAAAATAATATGGAGTTGTCCCAGAGTGCATCCTGACATTATACATAACTTTGTTATTGTATTTTCAGAAGTTCATTACCGTGATTAATCTACTGCTCTAATGTATAATATCATTAATAGAAATGTTTTTACAACAGTATCTTCAAAATAATTTGGGGAAAACATGCATATGATTTTATGTACAGATCGATTTTAAATTACATTTTAAAAAGCTCTAATATGCCAATGAGGGAGTTCTAAACAACCATTTAAAATTATAACTTCAACATTATCAAGAAGATTGATTTGGAAAAGAAAAAAACCATAAAAAAAAGGATCCCATTCTCAACTATTTTCTAAAAGAGTGTTTATTGTAGCAATGACAGCACACTTTTTACAAGAAATCTCAAAGACAAAAAGTTAATTGAAGGTTTTTTTCAAGTAGTTCAATGTCCATGAAATCTTCCTCCTGACAATTTGAAGAAAGGAAGAGTAACAATTCAATCAATGTATTTTAGAAGAACATTTGAAAATTGAATAATAACACCTTTTGAATCAATTTTATATTGCATCATTAAGAGTTGATGGATTATTTCTTCAGAAACCAGTTTTGTAAACCACATAGGATAATTTTATTACCATACCTTAATTCTCATTTAAGTATGTTGTGGATGGTTGGAATGTAGGAGAATAGAGATAATGATGAAGGTAATCTCGCCCCTAAGGAGTTACAGCTGCACTAATTACCAAGAATTAGGAACAGGCCTGCCCTTAATTGGCCACAGCTAGATCCAGTTAGGATGGGTATTGTAAAAGAGTAGGTTGGGTGGATGAGAAGTTTGATGGATTTTGTTGGCTGTGCTGTGAAGAAGAAGGAGTCAGTATTGCAAGGAGCTGCCCATGAGAAATCACCAAGAAGGTACAAAGCCTTTGCAATAAGATGACAACAGTATGTTTTAGAAAAAAAAAAATACTGGAAATTACGGTAAATGCACTTAAACATACTTTGAAGATTTGTTCTAAATATAGAACTGAAAATATTTACCTACTAAAATGTGATCCAGTTTTTCTCATTATTTAAACATTTTAAAAAACCTTTTTGTACAAATCTTTAAAGTCAATGTAAAGTCAATGTTACTGTTAATAGAAATAGCAATAGTAATAATAATGATGTGTCTAAATTATTGTTTTTGACCACGATGATAAAATTTGACATGTAAGACATACCTTTTTCTCTATTCAATGTGTAGTTATGCTAATCGATTTTCAGTTTTTGATTTGTCTATTATCGAAATTTTCTTGTTCTGTTATTTTTTTCCTAGATATTTAATGATGGGGGTGGCATTAGAAAAGTAATTTGTTTTTTATTTGTTTAGTGTTTGTGACTCTAAAGTACCTGTTCTTAAGCATTTTAGGGTCACTTTTCATGACAAAATAGATACCTAATGAATTCCACCTCATTTTTTCCTATATTGTACAGTATATTTATTACAACAATAACTGCTCTGTTTTAGTTATAGGCATGCATTCATCTGAAAGAATTTATTAAGACACAAAATACCTGTTTATTCTGATGAATAGGTGGAAATTATACACAGTTTTTTTGATTCAAAGATGAAGAATCTAATTTTTATGTAATTTAATCATATTTATGTGTTCAGTTTTTCATGTTGTCTGGTTCTCTTAAACATACACACAAATCTGCTAACTAGTACATATTTTAAACAGCGTATATATTCATTGTCAACCACACAGGATTTTTTTTATGTCTGCATCCATGGGTTCAGGCCCGGAAACTAACATACAACAAAGCATGCCTTGCTGTCCAGAAGTTTAAAGATACTTAGCATGGAACATAGCATGGGGTGCTTAGTAGAGTACTCCAATCTTGAATGCAAAATCACACTTTCTATAATAAATACCATTTGCATTCACAATTATCTTTCAATTTTCACTATGAAAATCAGAGATTTATAATTTTTTGTCCTGCTTCCTACATAGACACAGTTCTAAAAAGCACCAAACAGCAGTGAAATTTCTTTACATCTTTTAAAGTTAAATACATCTTTTAAATATCCTTTTTAATTTAGAATCCAAGAATGTGATCAACTCTGCCACATGCTTTTAAATTAACTGAGCAATTCCCTCAGTGTCAACAGGTACTACTCAAATACGTTACTTTTGTGATTATGGTTAAAGGAGTAAGCTCTCAGGGTGTCATATCCCATATTCTAAATTTCCGTATGACAATTGAATCTTCATTCTTTTTTACATATCCCTAACTGTTACTTGAGAATACTGATGGCCTATTGGTGGCAGTACCAACATTTATATTTCATCTTGTGGTGTAATGGGTTGTAATAGCTCTTTTAGACACAGGTCTAGTATATTAATTATTTTATTATTGAAAATGGTTAAACCATGTGTCCAGCAAACATGACAGCATTTTTTTTTTCTGGGACTGCTTTTTGCCACCTTAGTGGCAAAAACTTTCCAAGACAAATCAGCAATGGATAGCAGTAACAGTAATAAGCAGCTTCAGATGTCAGCCTGATAGAATTACAGCATCATAGAATAATTTAGTTTGGCAAAAACCTTTAAGATCATCAAGCCCAACCATTAAGTTAATACTGCCTTGTCCACTACTAAACTATGTCTGTAAGAGCCACCTCTAAACATCTTTCAAATACTTCCAGGGATGGTGACTCAACCACATATTTTCACATCAGGAAAAGAGAGAAAGCTATTTTATTCATATAATTAAATTCAGTTTTGTTTGCCAATCTGGCTAATCTTTTATGTAACTAGAATTGCCATAATAGGCACATTTTGAATCATTATATGGAGGCAGAATTAATGTCATGATACAGTCAAACTTTGCAGAAGGTAAGAATAGCGTGTCTGCCAAGCCATGTTGAGTAATGCTGCAGTAGTTCAAGTACTGCAGTAGTCCAGTACTTCTGGACCTGGATTCAGTCTTTATACATGTATATGGGAAGAGAGATTTGTGGATCTGATATTTGCTCATTTTCCTCATTAAAAAATATCTTCACTGATCATTTGCTTTTTTAAGCACCAATGACAGCAAAACTCCTACACGACCATTTGTGGAGAAAGAAGTGTCTCCATATGATCATCCTAACCTGTTGGAAAATCGTTTATGTTGCAAATAACCTTTGTAAGAGCTGAAGTGCAAAACAAAGGCAATTCTGAAACAAGGACAAAAATAGGCTTCTAGGGCATTGTAAAGTAGGTGGATCTTGAACTGGGTAGGGCGTGGAAAAAAGTGCCGCTACAGACGTATACCTAAATTTTGTAGACAATCATAAAATATCCTGTTAATGACTATTAAGACTCTTGTGGGAATACTCCAGTGTGAATGAAACATCAGTTACAGAAGTACAGGAAGAAAGGCTGGGCTGAGTGGAAGGAGAGAAAGTTGGGCTGATTGTACATCTGTTGGCTCCAGAGTAACTAGTGGGTGCTTGATTATAGTGTTTAGATGTACTTTGCCTCCTTTCTGCCTGACATAAATATCTTTTTTGTTAAGCAGACACTTGGCTATCTTATAATATCTGACTCAATTTCTACTGCTTGATCTCGTCTATTTTGTATACATATTGAATTATTAGTTAGAAGAAACGTAGGTTATCCAAAATCAAGCATGAATATTGCAAACCTTGAGTAAAAGTGGAGGAAAATGGGGATGGGGATTAATTGCTTTGGAGTTAAGTCTCTGTTTTTTCTCCCTGAAAATTTTGAGTGTTCCCTCATTACAATCATACTGGTCAATAAGAAAATCCACAAGGGATACATTTAGCCAAGCTTTCTGGCCAACACTGCGTAAAAGCATTTGGGAAATCACAAAAATTTTCCAAGAGTGGGAAAATTACGTCTCTCTAGATCAGCACATTACATTTCTATTGCTTGATAATAAGATGACACAGCAAGTTTATCACACCAGAGGGACTTAATGTCTCTTGTGAAGTACTCGTGTTTTGCTTACAGTTCTGCACAATTTAAGCTAATATTTAAATACCATATACAATATAAATTTCTGTATGCCTTCTGCCAGCATCTGTCATCAGTAATTTGTAGATTCAAATTGAAGAAATTACCTTAAATTTCTATGTAGACATTTAGAACAATAAACCTAAATATTCTGATGCTCACTTAAATAACTTGCTTCACTTAAAACTCATGAACAAATCTCTTGGGTAAAAAGCATTCTTTTAAAGGGAGAACACAAGAAATATAACAATAAAAATAAACAAACAGTAGCATAGGTAAATACTATCCCATCTAGGACATAACTTAAGGAATAAAGCCAAAAGCATTTAATACTTTATGAAATACTTGGGTGAGGCAAGTTCAGTTCAGTCATTTGCTGTCGTAGTCTGTTATTTTACAGTTTGTTCTTCTGCAGTATTCCTTGCTATAAGTTTGTAATGGGTTCCTTTTACCCCATTATTTGGCTTCTCTGATGGTTTAGTCCCGTGTTTGCCCCAATATTATTATCTCACCAAGTGTACGTCAAACCCCCTGCCATTCTCCTTGTACCTCCCTTGTTCCCTTGTTTTACCCTTGTCTGTCAAAGACAGCACAGCCTTTTCCCTCTGGAATGTTCTCTGTGTCCTCCATCCCTTTCTCGAAGCAAGAATGGATTGTAAGGTTTGCTCCTTCCCCTTGTTGGCTTCTATTGGATAGCACTTACCCTGCACCCCTGCTTTAATGCCTTCCTATTGGTGAAAAGTTGTGTCCTCCCCTTACTCCCTCCCTTCCTTAAAAGCAGTTCTTTTGCTCTCAGTTGATGTCACTTGTCCCTGATTTCCATGGGGACGTAAACTTCTTTGGAACTCAAACAAGTGATCACTCCCTATTTTTTTGCCTTGGTTCTTCGTACTGTGCTGCTGCCGTGCCACCCCCGCCGCAGCCGAGAGCTGCAGGGAGCTGCGAGCCCCGGTAGGCACCGCCGCCCGGGAGAGGCTCCGCACCGAGCCGGGGCCGGCCCCTGCCCGAGACTGCGTCGGTCTGGGGAGTGAGCGGCGGGAGCACCTCTCCCCGGTGACCGCAGCAACGCAGTGTCAATTTCCCTCGTAAGTTAGAAACTTTTCACTTTGTTGGGAGGGTTTTTTGTGTTTATTTTTTTTGTTTGTTTGGGGTTTTTTTGTTTGTGGTGGTTTTTTTGTTGTTGTTGTTGTTTTTTTTTTAATTTTAAAGGTAATCAAACAACGTAGAAGAGCTAACCACTTCTAAGATTTCCACTTTGATCTTTTCATCAATATCTTTTCCTTTTCATAAAATATAATTGTCTTGAAGTTCATCTTTTTTGAGTATTTTTTTTTCTTTTTATTGGGACAAAAAGGAAGGTGTAGTTATGGATAGTTTACTTTTTTATTCTATTACTTAATTGCCTACTATTCACAAAGAAAGCAGGCCATGGGAACGCACACCTAAAAGAACAGTCAGTCAAAGATGTTTTAGTTCAACCCTTGCACTGTCACAAGTTCAGGAACGCTTTGACGATGGTACCAGATGTTATGTTACCTGTTTAAAAATATTACCATAAAATTCTACACAGCTTACCAGCAGTGCTTCCCAGTCAGCTGTAGTACCAACTCTGTTTGCAGTTGTTCTTATTTCAAAATCAACTGACTACTTCAAGCTGCTTTCTGAGAACTCATGGAGAAGAATCAGTCATCTATAGCGATCTGTTGTATACTGGTTCCTTTTTCCACCCTTTTAACTTTGTTTTAGTAGCCAGAGACTTGAATATATCTGTACAAATTTTAGTGTTATTTTTAGGCCATCTCCACAGGCAACCAAGATAATTTTGAATTCCAGTCTTGTCTTCTAAGTGTTACTCAATCCAGTAGATTAATGGAACCTACACTTTTTTATATATACATATGTATTTTTTTATTTATACAACATTTACTAGAATAGGATGTTAAGAACAACATAATAACAATGTAAAAATTACTAAAGTTAACATTTTTATTTGACTTCTATTTTTATTATGCTGTTATCAATATTAATGACTTTAAGGGTTTTCACTTGACTTTTTCATACTAGTCCAAATTTCTCATTATGCTTTCTAAGGGGATGTATAAAGATAATATCTCCTTTAATAGGTTTGCTATCTGCAGATATTTCTTTTAATTTACAGAATTCTTCTCCAAGAATTATTCCTCAATGCTAAGCCAAGACCAAAGGCCAGAATCTAAAATACACTCTAAAGAGTACATGACTTGTAATTGCTTAATAACAACATTGAAAATGTACAAATTAAGTATATTTAATTTTCTAATAGGGAATAGCAAAACATTCATTAAGTTCTGCTTCCCTTCTCATAGATCACCATGTAATTGAATCTACGTAAAATATTTCTCAGATATATAGATACATGACTGTGCTATAAGAGTGGCAGTCTTTGAATAGAATTGGAAAATTTGCTTTAGAATAAATTGATTGATATCTATGAACAATTCTAGATCATACATATTTAAACAGACTCTTAATATTTTTTAATTATGAGGGATTTTTCACTAGACAAGTAATCGGACATTTATATTCTACAGAAACATGTATTCTGAAAATAGATTTTTATCACAGAAATAAATTTATGACTTAAGTGAATTATATATGTCATATAAATCCTTAAATTAGCACAGTCTTCTCTGGAGAAATGAGTATAACAAAATGAACTTTAGGGTCTGATCTCTATCATGCTGGAGATCACATTCTGTGTTTATAAGGAAGTTGCGCTTTAACAGCAGTTCACTCAGTCTGCATCATTCTGCCCCTCAACAAGGGGGCTGTTCTTAGTGGGAGAAAAAGCTGGTTTCCACAAATAATATCTATTGCTATATCTTAGGCAACAAGTTTTTCTCACATTTCCTATAGTATTCTTAGATTTATCAATTACATGTTGCAATGGTCTTTGGAAAAAAACAGCCTCCCTGACTTAACAGAACCCTCCTGCTTGTTCCAAACAAATCTAAACTACCAAGGCGTCATTATTATTTAAGGAAAATTAAGTTCCATATTTTGAGGGAGGCCTGAATGCATGATGTAGAATACCCTGAAAGTAAGACATCATACTTGCTTGTATAATATTACTATTTCCTGTCCATCTGGGAGTTGTGCTAATTTTTTACTTCTGTGCTTTTCCATGGTGTTGTTCACACCATACCTTTTTTCATTGCAGTCTTCCATAATTATTTACATGTGCTTGCACTGGACATTTTTTCATATTGGCCCTTTTTATCATGCTCTTCTACTAATCATAAAAGACCAATATTCAGACTGTTATTGCTACACCTCAACATTTTATAATGTACAATTTTCACACAAATATTTTGCATAATACCTCATCTCTCCCTCCCTTTTATCGCTTTCCTTTTTTGACTTTTCTGCATTAAAACACATAATAGAGCTCATTGCAGAAGACTGAGAATTCTGTTTTGAGAAAATTATCTTGAATAAACAATTAAAATATAAATGAAGGCCAGAGTTTAATGAAAAAGATGTAGCAGGTTCCTGGATCATTAATTTCTTAATTAACCAATTCACATGTAAGCAGCTGCAGCATGACATCTACATGGAGTACATACATTGGCATGACATACAAAATAAAATATGTGATGGGAAGCTTTACTCTTAGGCAGTCAAGACTCCTAAACCAGACTGATATTTTTCATTACAGTATTTCATATATATATCTAGGACCTTTAATGTCTGAAATTGAAAGAAGTTATGTGTTCTCCTTGATTGTTACCTCTTTTATGTTTTTATCCTTCACTTGATACTATAATCCCCTTGTCATAACTTTCATCTAAGTATCCAAAAAAGTGGATTTCTGCTTCCAGCAAGAAAAGTATATGAAAGAGTGGCATCTTCCACCTGGGGGCTATTACAATGTTTAATGCTTTTGTACATAAAGGCAAACTTCACAAAATTCTTGTGGAAACTCTTTTTTTGACAGGTAAGGTAACACAAAACATTGTGGTAATCAAAGAGCTGAAAAATTATTATTAATGGCTCAATCAGTATTAATAAGAGTAATTACAATAACTGTTCTACTGGATGTGAAAATCTGGGGGGTTATTTTCAAAATACCAGCCAGTCTGCAAAGGATATGGAAATTCATGCAAACTGCAGTGTTTGGGTTAGATCCACATTTGTGGCAAAAGTAGATACGTGAAGTATCACTTACAGGGTTAGTTCTAGAGTAATTGATTGTAAATATTGTCTACCCAAATTTTTGATCATGCAGTTGCTAGTCTGGCCTTTGGGCATTGTTACCTCATTTAGAATCCAATCCCGTGCAAATTGTTGTATGAATTATAATTTTCTCATTTATTCTGACTGAGACTATATTAACTCAATGACTATATAGGAGATCGTGAGTTTTCCCTCTGCACATAACTGTCTCCAGACAACAGTGTAGCTGTTTTATCCAGGAGCATCTGCAAACCTCATAAACTTTGTGGACATCCTCAAAGTTGAAACTCCAGTGGGAGAGTTCAGAAATAGATGTCTACATTCATAGAGACGTTGGCAGCGTTTTTCCAACTAATCTCCTGAGGATGAACAGCCTTGAATCAAAAACTACTTCAAAAACATATTAAAAATACAGAAATCCATAAAGCAGAATATCCCTTCCAATGTAAATTTGTTAAAGATTAGCTAATTCTAAGTGGTCTGGCAAAACACTTAAAACAGTCAATAGGACTTCTGACTCATTAAAACCAAAATAGCAGCTCTAGATTATGCTAGTAAATAATTTAAAAATTAAATAAAACAGAAAAGGGTATGCATGACAAGAGTCTTGATGCTGGGTAAAAGTTCCTGAATATGAAGAATTCTGTCTCATTTTTAAAGGGAGAAATAAGCAGAACAGACATGAAAAAAAAATTAAAAAATTAAATAAACCCTGATATAGAACACTAGAAAACAGAGTGCTGAAAAAGTAACTGTAATTTATATAATAATAGTTGGGGGTGAGGAGTGGGGGTAGGAAAGTTAAATCAGAAATCCAAAAATCTAAGGATAATAATAGATAGGATAAATTAAAAAAAAAATACATGCCCTGAATAAAATATATCTTTTTTTTTTTTTTTTAGCTGTAATGAAATACTGAAAAAAGAGGCAAACATGGAGAAGCAGACAAGAGAAAAGTATTTTTAGATGAATTTTGAAACAGATGGAGAATCATGTGGCTACAAACCCATTTAAATATATGGCACTTTGAAAATTCAGGAAAATGTTGGTGGTGTTAGACTGAAAATAGATATTTATATATCAGGACAAATTCATAGAATATGAGAAGTGTAACTTAGGTGGTGACCTGAGGAAAACAGGGGAGGGAGGGAGGGAAATGTTTCTCATAACTGTTTACAATTCCTTTATATTGGTTAATCTTAGTTACCAAGAAGCTGGAAAAAGTACAATGTAGAAGTTAAAATTATTCTATATCCTGTATCCAGGAAATAGCTTCTATTTCTTCAACCTCTTAAATGTGTAATATATGCTAATTTTACTCTTCCTGAGCTATTTTAAAGCCCTTGTGGAAAAGTTTTGTCCTCGAGTGATGTTATGATGCTTGTATCCCCAGTTGTTGTTCTGCTTATGCTGGATATTATGTTCTTCAAGACTGTCTCTGAAGAGCAAAGTTTTATTTTGTTATCAGTCTGGTCATTCCTCCAACAGTCAACAAGAGACAGAGGCAGTACATAGTGCCGCTTTTGCTTTTTGCTCTTGCTTTGCTCTTGTGCTTTGCAATGACTGGGGATATAAGCATCATAATGTCACCCTAGGACAAGTTTGCACTACAGTTAATATCCTTTAGAACATGAACGCTCACAGTAAAGCATTTTTTACCGTAACCAGAATGAGACATGGCTAGGACCCAGTGGTTATTCTATATGACCTCACATCATTTTCAGGGAATGCGGGAACGAGTCACTTCCAGGTCAAGGTAGCAGGTTGGATTGTCAGGGTATTTCCTGGGGTGCTTGAGCAGCAAGGTGTCCATTCTTGCACCCTCTGTCATCAGTATTGTTTTTGTAACTGTTAGTTTTCTTATCTCATTGCTGCTTCCAGTAAATTGTTTTCTCAACCCATGATCTTTACCTTTTGTGCCTCCAGTTTCCTTCTCCAGCCCTATGAAGAGGAGGAGAGGGGAAGGAGGAGTGAGCGAGTGGCATATTTTTTGATGTGGTTTCAGTGGGAACATTAAATCGGATAATACCATTCCTCAAGAATGTAATCAATTACACTTTTACTGTCATATTTCTCTACGTATGTTTACTGAATCTCAGGACGTGAAGTTATTTTTCTTGTACCCATAAATTCTTATCCATCCTTTTGCTAAGCAAAAAGAAGTTGAGATCAAATTTTTAAACTGTTAATAGTATTGTAGAGTGCTATTCCTGATACATATTTCATTCTTATTAAACTGATTTTTCATTATTACTTCATAAGAGTTCCATTTAACACTGGGGCAAATTTTATTGAGTATCAAGAATAAGTTTATGGTGAATTCACTGTGGTGGGCTGCCAGATACCCACCAGTTGTTTTCTCCCTCACCCTGCTCAATAGGACACAAGAAGAGAGTTAGAAAAGCTTGTGGTTTAAGATAAGCACATCACTCAGTAGCTACCATTATTCATGTATCACTCAGTAGTACAGCAAAACCAGACTTGATTCAGGGAAAATGAATTTAATTTATTGCTGATTTAAAAAAGAGCAGGATGGTGAGAAACAAAGAATAAAACTAAACATTTTTCCCCACCCCTTCCTCTCAGGCTCAACTTCATTCTGTCATTCCCAGTTCCATTACCTCTTCATCTCCAAGAAATGCAGAAGAACATAACAAGGGGTTTGTGATAAGTTCTTAACACTTCATATATGCCTCTTCTTATTCTTCACAGCATACCCCTGCTCCAACGTATGGTCCTCAACGTGAGATAAAATCCTTCAGTGAAAGACTGCTCCAGTGTGAGGTCTTCCAAGGGCTGCAGTGCGGTGGTCTGCCCTGATGTGGTCCTTTCCACTGACTGACTGCCTGCTACACAGAGGTACTTGCATGCTGCAGTGGGACAACCTACCTCAGCAGACAAGAAGGAAAATGTATGTTTCAAAAAATATTTTGACATATACCTTCACCCTTTTAAGATAATGAATCAGCCAAAGTACATTTTAAAAATTAATTTAGAAAGTGTAGGAATCAATTGCCTTTAAGAAATAAATTAACTAGTACTAATAACACAAAACCTCTTGCACAGCATCTAAACTTTCCATCAGAATTTAATGGTCAAAGATTAGCTCTTACTGTGATTCTGTTCATTTTAAACAAAATCCTTTGCATGTTTTTAAGTCTGAGCATATCAGTGTGAAATTGTCTATGTTCAAGATATGGAAAATGAAACTGTATATAAGTCATGTCTACCCTCCTGGGGATTTTATTTCTGACTCATGCTGATGCCCAAAACTTATTCTTTATCTTTTTTCATTACTGTTGGAAATGGCTGCATCTTACAGTAAATGAGATCTTATCCAGATGAGATTGAGTTGCATCAATGTGTTGGCTTTGTTATAAAGGAATTAATTTTAAAGACGTTGTGCAGTGAGAATATTTAGTATTCATCTCTCTGTTTTGTATCCTGAATCCAACTTGCACATGTGCTCACCAGAGCAAGACATGAAAGGCCAATATTCATTTGGCACTTTTCCTTTAAGCTTCCTCCATACATCACACATTTCCAATGCTACTCAGTTTGAACACAGAGCTAATGTGAGCATTCTTCTAAAGCCAGCTAAACCAGAAAGAACAATGCCAACTACATGCCACTGTTTTCATTTTCTGAGCAAATGTCTTGAAGTTCCAGAAACCCAGAGGCATTTAATATGCCTGTCGGGCAAGTAAGATCAATATGCATGTTTAGGGGGTCTAGCAGAAGGAACAAATTAATGAAGATTCATGTATCAATCAATTCTTCTAAAGAATGGAAGGTAAATGTAAAATATTTTGTTAATGAAAATTCAGGTTCCACAAATTAAAGCTGTATTTATGTTATATGTTGTTGGTAATAAAGATAATTTATCTTGCAGTGCACACTGATTTCCAAGCAACAATGAAAGACAAGAAGAACCTAGGTGAGATATGGGTAAGACTTTCTAAGTCCCGTATTGCAAAATATTTTTTCTAATTTCTTGCAAGCATAATACTTTCCTTTTGTGAAAGGAAATAAAATATTGCGATTTCAATGGGCATCAATTGGGCAAGCTTTAGTCCATATACCTGCATTTTATGGCATCCTGTGACTTTCAGAGATACTCATTTCAGTAAAGATATTATTTTTCTTCCAGTACCCATGCCAAGTGTCTCATATCGTCTCTTCAAAGTTCTGTCCTAGTCCTTGATTTTTACCCTGATTTTGCAACATCTCTGACCATAGCTTTGGCATGCTTTGACCCTTAGCACTGCAACTCATTTCCTTCAAGACCAATTTCATGTAGTCAGAAAATGTCCCAGATTTTCTTTTTCAGTTCGTGTTCATTTGATCATATATCCTATCCAGAGTGTTTGTAAGTATTCCTTTTCTGTTTTGCATATCTTTGTCCCTTGCATTGCACCTAATTTCTGCTCACAGAAGATTCTTCTAATAAAATAACACAAACTTCCCAATTTTCATTTTCCAATACCATTTCATTTGATGATATCTCTTTAACAGAAGATTTCATGTCCTCTTGGGAGAGGAAACAAAATTATGACAAATGGAAAAAAAGACAGAAAAACACACTAGGAAGGAGATAATGATCAAAAAAAAAGAAAATAAAAAAACCTAAACTAACCAGAAAACTAAGACATTCAGTGACTAGAAGAAAATGAAAGAAGATCACATCAGGTGCAATGCATAGGGCCACAGATATTGCAAAATGACAAGAAAAAATCAAGGACGAAGACACAATTTGAAGGGGAACATAAGAAAGCCATGGAATGCAGTCTGAAAAAAAAAAAAATCAGCAAACAGACAGCCATCAAAAGGCATGGGGTGCTAAAAAGTGCATGGATGTGGACTAAGCCTAATCCAATTGATTACCAATGAAAACGCGCATTGGGGATGAATTTTGTAGCAATTGCAACAGCAGCTCATATCCTCCCAGACCATTTTCTTGTAGTCAGA